>NC_052155.1:189190244-189271807 GCF_902713615.1 Scyliorhinus canicula | reverse complement strand
GTGCACAGTTTTGGTAAAAGCAACGGAAGACGCGAAACTGAACATTGATGTTAATCATTGTTGGGTCGAGGTTGGAGAAGATGTTCGGCTGTTGTGGAACTCCTCTTCCTGAAACTGGAATATCAACGAATGGTATCAGGAGCTAGTGACATTGTTACCAATTATATGAAAGGAATAAAAGAGATAGACAAAGACAAAACACATGGCAGCTATTCTGACTTTCAGAATAGAACCTTTTAAACAATGTGAAGTCTCCTTTGATTATTTGAAATGAATCGAGAGTATTGCCAGTTGCTGAAACACTTGTTCTCCGTGTGTTGTGTGGACTGAGGCCGAGAGTTACAGCACACAGACGCAATTCCAGAATATAGGATAAGGCATTGTTTTTCATGCTGTTTTTCCCTGGGATCCACTTTTGTCAACTAACTGGCCTTTGCGACCTACGCCACAATTGCTTACCTTTAATGAGAAAGGGGAGTCTGCTTGGTCCTCACGATCTCACTCCACTCCAGTTCACAGGAGGAGAGGGCAATGTGCACATCAGGTGCAGAATTTAGCTGGTTCCCTTGTGCCGTCTTCTGCTTTGCCAGAACAGAAAATCCAACCTCGCATATGTAGGTAGTCGTGAAGGGCAATAGCAACAAAATGCTTATTTTACTCAGCACTGCATACTCCTGGGCGATGCTACTCCAGAATGCTGACAGCCTCATGAGCTTTTGATATGTTTTTAAAGTGATGCTACAGGTCAGGTCAGGAGTCAGCTGTAAGTTAATAACTGACCGTGGGGTCGCAACCTCAAAAGGAAATTTTCACTAACCACTTCTCTTTCAAAATCTGAAACTTCTCTCATGTGCCATTACTTCCCTGCATATAACACACATGGGCTTTGCATCTATTTTTGCATTGGCACAATTGACAAAACCATAGGTCAACAAATCATCTTTGTAGTGTTTCATTCCCGAGTTAAGTTTCTTTTTTCTAGGCTGTTAATCAGAGGCACTGGTGCTCTGTACAGAGTTGACACTAGCACTGCTCTGTCCTGCCTTGGACTCTCCTGAGCAACTCTCTCCAGCAGATTCAGCTGTGAGATTCTGTCCAATAGGTAAACTGTCTATTTGAGTCTCTGGCCATCTCTTACTTTTAAGAAGGCGATCCATCTTCACAGTCCTCTTGGAACAGCTAGAAAATGGAAGCAACTCTGCTCCATGATTTGAACAAAAAGTGTGTACATGGAGAGTGCTTGACAAGCAGGGCACATGACCTGCTCTCTGCTGTCACTTCTGGCTGGAGGATTCCACACAGCCTAATTTATTTTCATTTAAAAAGTTGGCAGCGGCTGCCATTCACAATGTAAAAGCCGGTAGCGACTATTGGGCACTTCTCCCGTGATCAAGGCCACCTTGGGAATGGCGTGCCCGATCGCTCCGAGACCCTCCTGACACCCACTCCGTGGGTTGTGATCCGGAGGTTGGAAAACCCTGGGATAATGCACAATGCTCCCTGTGGAAAAATTCACTCGGATCATTGGAAAATTATTTGAAATCACTTAGTCTTTGTAAACCAATAGCCTGCCATAAACAAATTGTAAAAAAGATGTTTCCCGAGATCATGCTCTTAATGGATTGAAATCTGCATTGGAAGCCCCCAAGACCCCCTCCCCCAGCCCTCTCCAGATATATAGGCTCCCCCCCACCCCCACCGAGACTCCAGTGTCTCTGCCCCCCCCCCCCCCCCCCAAAAGTTCAGCCTCTCCTCACGCCGCTCCTCGAGACTGCATTCACTCCCCCTCCCGATGCAGAATGTGGTGAAATGGGGTCTTACCCAGGTAATATAAGGTCAGGTTGTCCTGGTCAAAGTACCAATCACCGTTCACGTTCTGGGCCCAGTTTAAAGGCTGGAGTGACCCATTCCGAGCTGGAGTGAGAATCTGGAAATGGTTTGGACTTTGTGGGAAATGGTGCAACATGATAACATAGTCATTATCCTAAGGAATAAATCAAACAGAATCGTCAGCAACCACCTCAAACCCAAACATGCACATCCAGCTAGAACTGCTGATCCTTAGCCTGTCCCTCATCCCCTACTGACCCTTACCCCATCCCTCATCCCCTACTGACCCTTACCCTCACCCCTCATCCCTTACTGACCCTTACCCCGTCCCTCATCCCCTACTGACCCTTACCCCGTCCCTCATCCCCTACTGACCCTTACCCCCTCCCCTGCTCTCTCTCACCCCTCTCCACTCTCCCTCACCATTTCTCCCCTCCCCTTCCTCCACTTTCCCTTCTCCCCTCTCCCCACTCTCCCTCCTTCCCTCTCCCTTGCACTCCCTCAACCCCCCCGCTCTCCCTCATTCTTTCCCCCGCTCTCCCTCCTCCCCTTACCCCACTCCCCTCCCCCCTTCCCAATTCCTTACTCTCCCTCACCCTTTCCCCCGCTCTCCCTCCTCCCCACTCCCCTTCACCCCTCCCCACTCCCCTCCCCCCTCCCCCACTCCCCTCACCCCTCCCCCACTCCCCCTCCCTCACCCCTTCCCCCCTCACGCTGCTCTCCCTCACCCCTTCCCAATTCCCACACTCTCCCTCACCTCACCCTGCTCTCCCTCACCCCTTCTCCCCTCCCCCACTCTCCCTCACATCCTCCCCTGCTCGCCCATACCTCATCCCCAATCTCACTTACCTCCTGTTCCACCCTCCCTCACTCCTTCCCCACCCCCACTCTCTCTCACCCCTTCCCGGTTCTCCCTCACCCTTTGCCCTCCAACTCTGTCCCTCATCCCTTCTCCCCTATTGCCCATTGCCCAGCATCTCCCCATCACAATATCAGCCAGCTCTTCCATCATCTCCCCATCCCCATCATCATCTCCCCCTCCCCATCATCATCTCCCCCTCCCCATCATCACCTCCCCCTCCCCATCATCATATCCCCCTCCCCATTATTATCTCCCCCTCCCCATCATTATCTCCCCCTCATCATATCCCCCTCCCCATCATCATCTCCCCCTCCCCATCATCATCTCCCCCTCCCCATAATCATCTCCCCCTCCCCATCATCATCTCCCCCTCCCCATCATCATATCCCCCTCCCCATCATCATCTCTCCCTCCCCATCATCATCTCCCCCTCCCCATCATCATCTCCCCCTCCCCATCATCTCACCTTCGCCCACTCTCCTCTCCCCCTTCTCCCCCTTACTTATCTTCTCCTCTCCTTGCCTCTCTATTCCTCCCGTCACCTCTTCGCTCCTTTTCCCTTCCCTCACCACCTCCTCATCTCCTCTGACCTTTTCCTTCTCTGCCCTGGACAAGGGAATTTTAGACGTCAAGGATGGGATCAGTTTAATATGTGTGTGTAATGTATCCCTCCGCTCTCCGCCACTCCCAGCATTGGTTATTATTCTGCTCTCCGCTCTTCGCCTGCTCTTTCCAATGTGATCATTCGGGGAAACAGATCCGCTCAGCAACATGCACTGAAGTAACTTTAAGTGAAAAGTATAATTGGATGGAACCAGTTTGGGATTGAGTAGCTTTTCGCTACTCAATTTGTGGTCCAGACAATTTATCCTCCTGTATCAGTCCCGTCAACATTTCCAGGATCAGGGAGAGAGCTCCTCGGTACCGGCGAACATCTTTGTCACCTACCGGTGCTCACCGGCTGGTTACGCAGGACCCCCAGCCTCCTGTTTCAGTCATTGGCCTTTAAGGACTGGGTTTGCTCTGAGGGAGCCCCAGTGATGGGAGCTGTATTCGCCCACTGTGGATGCAGCTATCTCTCAGCTCGCTGTGCATACGGTCCTCGATTGATAAACCAGGGGTCTACTGAGCCTGACATCAATCAAAGTCTCTGGAGGTGAACTGTGAATCGCCATTCCTACTGACCCAGAGGTGAGGATGGACCAGAGGAGTCACAGCTGACATCTAGTAATGGGACGCTCAAAAAGGTGACATCAGTGCAAGTTCCCAAACACTCGGTTAATGTGTTAGATTTTGAGGAGGATATGAAATGAGGAGAGAGGTGAAGGGTTTAAAGAGGGGGTTCCAGAGCTTGAGATCCAGTCAGCTGACGACACAGCTGCCAATGGTGGAGGCAGAAAACTGGGGGATGGACGAGAGGCCAGAATGAGAGGAATGCAGAGATCTTGGAGGATTGCTAGGCTGGAGGAGGTTTCGGAGATAGGGAGGGGCGAGGCCATGGAGGGATTTGAAAATGAGGATGAGAGTTTTGGCTAGTCCACGTAATGCATGAGGATTGTTTCTGAGTAAGTAGTGTGGACAGGGGTGAACCTATTGCATTCTTCTCTGAATAAGCTGACACATACCTTGAAGTGATAGAAGTTGGCTGTGTAAGAGATGTTGGTAATATGATCCAATCTCTCAAAATACCAATTTAAAGTTTCATTGCTGGGAATAAGAGCTTTCCAACCAGAGAATTGGTACGAATTGCCATCTAGGTATGGGACAGTACTGACCCCTGTGTCGACAAACCAGAGAATGGAAAGTCAGCAACATCACTCGTTTTAAATAAAACATATAACAGAGTTCCACATTTAATCTTTGTGGAGCGAGCACCCTTACCATGTCTATATACAGTAATATATAACATATATTTTTCATGAGGGCAGCACGGTGGCACAGTGGTTAGCACAGCTGCCTCAGGCGCTGAGGTCCCAGGTTCGATCCCGGCTCTGGATCACTGTCCGTGTGGAATTTGCACAGTCTCCCCGTGTCTGTGTGGGTTTCACCCCCACAACCCAAAGATGTGCAGGCTAGGTGGATTGGCCATGCTAAATTGCCCCTTAATTAGAAACAAAAGAATTGGGTACTCTAAATTAAAAAAATATATATATTTTACATCTGTTTTGTGTTATTTGTTCATGGGATGTGGGCGTCGCTGGGCTGGGTCAGCATTTATTGTCCATTCCTGAGGGCATTTGAGTCAATCACATGGCTGTGGGTCTGGAGTCACGTGTAGGCCAGACATGGTCAGGACGGCAGATTTCCTTCCCTGAAGGACATTAGTGAATCAGACGGGTTTTTATGACAATCGGCAATTGTTTCATGGTCATTATTAGAGTTTTAATTCCAGATATTTTATTGAATTCAAATGTCACCATCAGCCCTGGTGGGATTGGAACTCGGGGGTCCCAGAGCATGATTCTGGGTCTGGATTACTAGCCCAGTGACAATGCCACTATGCCACCACCTCCCCATAATATGTATGTTCACTCTATTGAAAATCTGAAAGGTTCCTTCTTTACAAACCTTTCTTTGTGTAATCACAATTTTTGGTGAGAACAGTAAGAAGTCTGACACCAGGTTAAAGTCCAACAGGTTTGTTTCAAACACTAGCTTTCGGAGCGCAGCTCCTTCCTCAGCTTCACTTCCTCTTGATTCACCTGAGGAAGGAGCCGTGCTCCGAAAGCTAGTGTTTGAAACAAACCTGTTGGACTTTAACCTGGTGTTGGCAGACTTCTCACTGTGCTCACCCCAGTCCAACGCCGGCATAGTCACTTCACAATTTTTGGTAACATTTAAGAGGTGTTTCCTGAACGGAAAGTTTAATAATGGGAATTTTCAATCAAAATACTGGAATGGTGTTTTTAATGGTATTTCTTGGGCGGGATTCTCCAACCCCCCCCCGCCGGGTTGGAGAATCCCCGGGGGTGGGGGGGGGGGGGTCCTGGCCTATGATTGGGGCCCACCGATCTGTGGGCGGGCCTGTACCGTGGGGGCACTCCTTCCTTCCGCGCAGGCCTTTGTAGGGCTCTGCCATGGCCAACGTGGAGAAGACCCCCCCTGCGCGTGCGTAGGAACACGCTGGCCGGTCTGCGCATGCGTAGGAACACGCTGGCCGGTCTGCGCATGCGTAGGAACACGCTGGCCGATCTGCGCATGCGTAGGAACACGCTGGCCGGTCTGCGCATGCGTAGGAACACGCTGGCCGGTCTGCGCATGCGTAGGAACACGCTGGCCGGTCTGCGCATGCGTAGGAACACGCTGGCCGGTCTGCGCATGCGTAGGAACACGCTGGCCGGTCTGCGCATGCGTAGGAACACGCTGGCCAGTCTGCGCATGCGTAGGAACACGCTGGCCGGTCTGCGCATGCGTAGGAACACGCTGGCCGGTCTGCGCATGCGTAAGAACACACTGGCCGGTCTGCGCATGCGTAGGAACACGCTGGCCGGTCTGCGCATGCGTAGGAACACGCTGGCCGGTCTGCGCATGCGTAGGAACACGCTGGCCGGTCTGCACATGCGTAGGAACCATGCTGGCCGGTCTGCGCATGCGTAGGAACCATGCTGGCCGGTCTGCGCATGCGCCAACTCACACCGGCCCTTCGGCGCCAGTTGGCCCGGTGCCAGCCCCTCCGACGTTGGCCCAGCCCCGGACGTGCAGAGCATTCCCGAACTTCCGGTTGGCCCGACGCTGGGGTGGTTTGCGCCGTTCTTGCCGCCTGCATTGGGCCATGCCGCCAATTGCGGGGGAATCCCGCCCCTAGTGTCCAAGGTAAGATTTTACACCAGCAAAACACCTTGATAGATCCACATTACTCAATATCACCAAATTTGCCCATTTTTTGTGTGTTTTTAATCCCTTTCTTCAGGAGTTTACTTCAAATCTTCAGCCTGCCTAAAACACAGGTTCCAGCTGAACTTATTTATCTCACAGGGGTGACAACTACATCTGTACATCCCACACATGTACATTTGGCAGAAATTCCCAATAATCTATGTATTAACGGAACTCATAAAATAATGTATCCTTTGGTTTGTTAGGGAACCTGAGTTAATACCACATTGAACAGTATTAACTATGATACGGGATAGGGTGAGCTAACATTCTCATGTTCAAATCTCCGTATCATCCCTCCCTATCTTTGTAACCTTCTATAGCCCCATAACCCTCCCTATCTCTGTGACCTCCTCCAGCCCCACAACCCCCCCTATCTCTGTAACATCCTCCAACCCCTACACCCCTCCCTATCACTGTAACCTCCTCCGGCCCCTACACCCCCTCCCTATCTCTGTAACCTCCTCCGGCCCCTACACCCCTCCCTATCTCTGTAACCTCCCTCAGCCCCTACACCCCCCTCCCTATCTCTGTAACCTACTCCAGCCCCTACACCCCTCCCTATCTCTGTAACCTCCTCCAGCCCCACAACACCCCCTATCTCTGTGACCTCCTCCAGCCCCACAACACCCCCTATCTCTGTAACCTCCTCCAGCCCCTACACCCCTCCCTATCTCTGTAACCTCCTCCAGCCTCACAACCCTCCCTATCTCTGTCAGCTCCTTCAGCCTCACAACCCTCCCTATCTCTGTAACCTCCTCCAGCCCTACAACCATCCCTACCTCTGTAACCTCCTCCAGCCCCTACACCCCTCCCTATCTCTGTAACCTCCTCCAGCCTCACAACCCTCCCTATCTCTGTCAGCTCCTTCAGCCTCACAACCCTCCCTATCTCTGTAACCTCCTCCAGCCCTACAACCCTCCCTATCTCTGTAACCTCCTCCAGCCTCACAACTTTCCCTATCTCTGTAACCTCCTCCAGCCCTACAACCCTCCCTATCTCTGTAACCTCCTCCAGCCTCACAACTTTCCCTATCTCTGTAAACTCCTCCAGCCCTACAACCCCCCCCCCCCCCCCCTATCTCTGTAACCTCCTTCAGCCCCTACAACCCTCCTTATTTGTGGAATCTCCTCCAGCCCCAAAACCCTCAAATATTTCTGCGCACCTCCGATATGATCTCTTAACCATTCCCCATTTTCCATTGGGCCATGCTTTCAGCTGCCTGGACCATAAACTCTGGAGTTTGTCCCAGACCTCTCCATCCCAGCCACCTCTCCCAGTTCCATTAAGACACTCCTTAAAACCGTCTTTGATCGAGCCCTAATATCTCCTTATGTGGCTCACTATCGACTGGTGTAACTGGGTGGCGCATGGTAGCACAGTGGTTAGCACAGTTGCTTCACAGCTCCAGGGTCCCAGGTTCGATTCCCGGCTTGGGTCACTGTCTGTGCGGAGTCTGCACGTCCTCCCCGTGTGTGCGTGGGTTTCCTCCGGGTGCTCCGGTTTCCTCCCACAGTCCAAAGATGTGCAGGTTAGGTGGATTGGCCATGATAAATTGCCCTTAGTGTACAGTTGAGTTGGGTGGGGTTATGGTGATAGGGTGTGGGGTTAGGTAGGGTGCTCTATCAAAGGGCTGAAGCAGACTCCATGGCCAAATGACCTCCTTCTGCACGGTAAATTCTATGAAATCCAGCCGTTATGAGGAAAGAAGGTGGAGTAATTTCTAGTTCGAGGAGCTGATGGCAGAAGGAACGCACCGTGAGAATTTGACAGAATGACATTATTCCCTCTCAGAGTGTTCGGCGATGGTCCAGTGAATTCCAAGCGGTGGATAGTGACCTCGGAGTCACACACGACCCCCGGGTATCCATGGCTCCACTCAGCTGACGAGTGACATCGAGCGGGATCCAAAATCAGGCTGTGCGGAACCACCTTGTTACCAGGGTTACCTGTGAAAGACAGTTTACATCACACATCAGTCAGACGCTAATTCGGCAGACAGAATTCTCCCATCTAGACTCCTTCCTGGAGCGGAAGGTCAACACAACTGTGCGAGAGAGCTCCGCACAGGCACTGGGAGATCAGAAACCAAACGGTACATCTCTGGGATGGACAGGAATGATCCTCTGACCATGGCTCAGGGACCCATTCCCTTGGCCAATGTTTATCCCTCAACCAACAAAGAAAACTGATTTCCTCCCCGTCATTGCAATGCGGTTTGTGAAATCCAGCTGGGTGGACAGTTACTGACTTTCACACATTATGACAGTGACAACCCACAGAGGTTGTTCAGTGGCTGGAAAGGACTTTGGGGACTGGCTCTGCTCGATCAACTTGTTCGGATCCCTGACTGAAGCAAAAGGAAGAGTCAGGTGGATTGAACACATCTGGCCAGCTTGTCAAATGAAATGAATTACTGTTTGGAGTGTCGTTACTGGAGTGGATGCAAAAATCAGCACAACAGCGCTCAGCAAGATCCCAAAATCAACAAGCGGGTGAACAATTAAATAATCATTTTGTTCTAATCACCAGTGGATGCTCGAGAATCGGTCAGTGGAATTCCTGCTGTCTCCAGCACGACCCTTCCAACTTCTACATCCTCACAAAATGGCACAGGTTAATGTTTTATCAGATATAACACACCTCTGAGAGTGCGGCACTCCCTCAGCACTGACCCTCTGACAGTGCAGCACTCCCTCAGCACTGACCCTCTGACAGTGCAGCACTCCCTCAGCACTGACCCTCTGACAGTGCAGCACTCCCTCAGCACTGACCCTCTGACAGTGCAGCACTCCCTCAGCACTGACCCTCTGACAGTGCGGCACTCCCTCAGTACTGACCCTCTGACAGTGCGGCACTCCCTCAGTACTGACCCTCTGACAGTGCAGCACTCCCTCAGCACTGACCCTCTGACAGTGCAGCACTCCCTCAGCACTGACCCTCTGACAGTGCGGCACTCCCTCAGTACTGACCCTCTGACAGTGCAGCACTCCCTCAGCACTGACCCTCTGACAGTGCAGCACTCCCTCAGGACTGACCCTCTGACAGTGCGGCACTCCCTCAGTACTGACCCTCTGACAGTGCGGCACTCCCTCAGTACTGACCCTCTGACAGTGCGGCACTCCCTCAGTACTGACCCTCTGACAGTGCAGCACTCCCTCAGTACTGACCCTCTGACAGTGCAGCACTCCCTCAGTACTGACCCTCTGACAGTGCGGCACTCCCTCAGTACTGACCCTCTGACAGTGCAGCACACCCTCAGTACTGACCCTCTGACAGTGCAGCACTCCCTCAGTACTGACCCTCTGACAGTGCAGCACTCCCTCAGTACTGACCCTCTGACAGTGCGACACTCCCTCAGTACTGACCCCCTGACAGTGCAGCACTCCCTCAGTACTGACCCTCTGACAGTGCAGCACTCCCTCAGTACTGACCCTCTGACAGTGCGGCACTCCCTCAGTACTGACCCTCTGACAGTGCAGCACTCCCTCAGTACTGACCCTCTGACAGTGCAGCACTCCCTCAGTACTGATCCTCTGACAGTGCAGCACTCCCTCAGTACTGACCCTCTGACAGTGCGGCGCTCCCTCAGTACTGACCCTCTGACAGTGCGGCACTCCCTCAGTACTGACCCTCTGACAGTGCGGCACTCCCTCAGCACTGACCCTCTGACAGTGCAGCACTCCCTCAGTACTGACCCTCTGAGAGTGCGGCACTCCCTCAGTACTGACCCTCTGACAGTGCGGCACTCCCTCAGTACTGACCCTCTGACAGTGAGGCACTCCCTCAGTACTGACCCTCTGACAGTGCGGCGCTCCCTCAGTACTGACCCTCTGACAGTGCGGCACTCCCTCAGTACTGACCCTCTGACAGTGCAGCACTCCCTCAGTACTGACCCTCTGACAGTGCGGCACTCCCTCAGTACTGACCCTCTGACAGTGCGGCACTCCCTCAGCACTAACCCTCTGACAGTGCGGCACTCCCTCAGTACTGACCCTCTGACAGTGCAGCACTCCCTCAGTACTGACCCTCTGACAGTGCAGCACTCCCTCAGTACTGACCCTCTGACAGTGCGGCGCTCCCTCAGTACTGACCCTCTGACAGTGCGGCACTCCCTCAGTACTGACCCTCTGACAGTGCAGCACTCCCTCAGTACTGACCCTCTGACAGTGCGGCACTCCCTCAGTACTGACCCTCTGACAGTGCGGCGCTCCCTCAGTACTGACCCTGTGACAGTGCAGCACTCCCTCAGTACTGACCGGCTGACAGTGCGGCACTCCCTCAGTACTGACCCTCTGACAGTGCAGCACTCCCTCAGTACTGACCCTCTGACAGTGCGACACTCCCTCAGTACTGACCCCCTGACAGTGCAGCACTCCCTCAGTACTGACCCTCTGACAGTGCAGCACTCCCTCAGTACTGACCCTCTGACAGTGCGGCACTCCCTCAGTACTGACCCTCTGACAGTGCAGCACTCCCTCAGTACTGACCCTCTGACAGTGCAGCACTCCCTCAGTACTGATCCTCTGACAGTGCAGCACTCCCTCAGTACTGACCCTCTGACAGTGCGGCGCTCCCTCAGTACTGACCCTCTGACAGTGCGGCACTCCCTCAGTACTGACCCTCTGACAGTGCGGCACTCCCTCAGCACTGACCCTCTGACAGTGCAGCACTCCCTCAGTACTGACCCTCTGAGAGTGCGGCACTCCCTCAGTACTGACCCTCTGACAGTGCGGCACTCCCTCAGTACTGACCCTCTGACAGTGAGGCACTCCCTCAGTACTGACCCTCTGACAGTGCGGCGCTCCCTCAGTACTGACCCTCTGACAGTGCGGCACTCCCTCAGTACTGACCCTCTGACAGTGCAGCACTCCCTCAGTACTGACCCTCTGACAGTGCGGCACTCCCTCAGTACTGACCCTCTGACAGTGCGGCACTCCCTCAGCACTAACCCTCTGACAGTGCGGCACTCCCTCAGTACTGACCCTCTGACAGTGCAGCACTCCCTCAGTACTGACCCTCTGACAGTGCAGCACTCCCTCAGTACTGACCCTCTGACAGTGCGGCGCTCCCTCAGTACTGACCCTCTGACAGTGCGGCACTCCCTCAGTACTGACCCTCTGACAGTGCAGCACTCCCTCAGTACTGACCCTCTGACAGTGCGGCACTCCCTCAGTACTGACCCTCTGACAGTGCGGCGCTCCCTCAGTACTGACCCTGTGACAGTGCAGCACTCCCTCAGTACTGACCGGCTGACAGTGCGGCACTCCCTCAGTACTGACCCTCTGACAGTGCAGCACTCCCTCAGTACTGACCCTCTGACAGTGCGGCGCTCCCTCAGTACTGACCCTCTGACAGTGCAGCACTCCCTCAGTACTGACCCTCTGACAGTGCTGCACTCCCTCAGTACTGACCCTCTGACAGTGCGGCACTCCCTCAATACTGACCGGCTGACAGTGCGGCGCTCCCTCAGCACTGACCCTCTGACAGTGCGGCACTCCCTCAGTACTGACCCTCTGACAGTGCAGCACTCCCTCAGTACTGACCCTCTGACAGTGCAGCACTCCCTCAGTACTGACCCTCTGACAGTGCAGCACTCCCTCAGTACTGACCCTCTGACAGTGCGGCACTCCCTCAGTACTGACCCTCTGACAGTGCGGCACTCCCTCAGTACTGACCCTCTGACAGTGCGGCACTCCCTCAGTACTGACCGTCTGACAGTGCAGCACTCCCTCAGTATAATTACTTACTCATGAAGGGGTTAATATTTGAGGGTTAAATGCCAGTATTGGCTGCCTTTATGGGGAACAATTTGCTTTATCTGGAAGAATCGATCAGTAAGATCCGGAGTGAGGTTTCTCAGAGTGGAGGTTTAGCACAGTCCAGTCTGGGGACTGGATCTTTGCTCTGACTTTGCGAATTGGCCCTTCCTCCAGTCAGCAGAGTGTTGGTGGGAATCCTGTATCCTGTGCCCATAGAGACTGTCCCTCCCACTGAGTCCACCCGGTACGGTGTGGACAACAGAGGGGAAGAGGCAATGAAAGCTGTGGACAACTTCATTCAGGGACTGAGAGGTTACGTTTATCACTGAAGACTCTTTGGGCAAGAAGTTTGTCTCCAGAAGCTGAGGGCTGACCTACAGAGGTTTAGGAATCGTGGAAGCAGGTTTGATAGGGCCGCTGTTGCCCTGTTTCCATTTGTGTGCGAGACATGAACTAAAGATCACAAATATCAAACAGTCCAATAATTCCGATTGGGAATTCGGGACAAACGTATTTACTCAGAGAGTGGTGAGAATGTGGAACTCGAACCCCCACAGCCATTGGCTAAGCGACTGGAACAAACATATATACGGATTAGGAACAGGATTAGGCCACTCGGCCCCTCGAGTCTGCCCCGTCATTCAATAAGATCCTGGCCGACCTGATTGTAACCCCAGCCCCTCAGTCCCCCCGCCCCCCGATAACCTTTCACCCCCTTGTTAATCAAGAATCTCTCGCTCTGCCTTAAAAATATTCAAGGATTCTGCTCCCATTGCCGTTTTAGGACGAGAGTTCCAGAGAGTTACCACCCTCTGAGAGAAAAATGTTTTCCTCATCACCGCCTTAAATGGGTGACCCACAGTGACCCCTCGTTCCAGATTCAGCCACAAGAGGAAACATCCTCTCCACATCCATCCTGTCAACACCCCTCAGGGTCTCAACGTCCCCTCTCACCCGTCTAAACTCCAGCAGATACAAATCCAACCTCCACAAACTCTCCTCATAAGACAACGTGCCCATTCCTGTTATTAGTCGAGGAAACTTTCTCTGAACAGAATCCAACGCATTTAAATCTTTACTTAAATAAGGAGACTGATACTGGCCACAGTATTCCTGATGTACTCTCACCAGTGTCATGGACAACTGGCACCTAACCCCCCCCCCCCCCCCCCCCTCCCCCATCCCCTCCCCACCCCCTCTCCCACCCTCCCCCACCCCCTCTCCCACCCCCTCTCCCACACACACACATTCTCTCCCACCCCCTCTCCCACCCTCCCCACCCCCTCCCCACCCCCTCTCCCACACCCCCACCCCTCTCCCACCCTCCCCCACCCCCTCTCCCACCCCCACTCCCTCTCCCACCCACACTTCCCTCCCACATCCCCCACCCCCTCCCACACCCCCACCCCCTCTCCCACCCTCCCCCACCCCCTCTCCCACCCCCTCCCACATCCCCCACCCCCTCCCACACCTTCCACCCCACCCTCTCCCACCCTCCCCCACCCCCTCTCCCACCCCCACTCCCTCTCCCACCCACACTTCCCTCCCACATCCCCCACCCCCTCCCACACCCCCCACCCCTCCCTCCCACCCCCTCTCCCACACTCCCTCCCAATTCCCTCTCCCACACCCCCTCCCACCCCCCCACCCCCTCCCCACCCCTTCCAACACCCGCCTCCCCCCCACATCCCCCACCCCCTCCCACACCCCACCCCTCCCTCTCCCAACCCCTCTCCCACACCCCCTCCCCACTCCCACCCCCTCCCACACCCCCCACACCCTCTCCCTCTCCCACACCCTCTTCCACACCCCCTCCCACCTCCACCCTCTCCCACCCCCTCCCCCACACTCCCTCCCCATCCCCTCTCACCCTCTCCCACACTCCCTCCCCACCCACTCCCACCCCCACCCCCTCCCCCACACCTCCTCCCCACCCCCTCTCCCACTCCCATCCCCCTCCCACCCTCTCCCTCCCCTTCTCCCACACCCCCCACCCCCTCCCACCCCACCCTCTTCCACACACCCTCTCCCACCCCCTGCCCTCTCACCCACACCCCCCACCCTCTTACCCTCTCCCACCCACTCCCACACCCCTAGCCACCCTCTCCTTCACTGCTCTCCCACAACCCCTCGCACACCCCCTTCTACCCCATCTCGCACACCCCCTCCCACCCTCTCTTCCACATCCCCCCTCCCAGACCCCCCAACCCCTCTCCCCCTCCCACCCCCTCCCCCCACCCCCTCTCCCTATTCCCAAACCTCACCCCACTTGTGGAAAATTCTGGCACAATCAAGGGGGTGGGGGTGGGGGGGGGGGGGGGTGTTTATAACCAGTGTTCTCCCCCAGATCCCCCCAATCTCCGGCTCACCTGTGAGAGACCCGTCCAGATCCTGGAGGACCACCTCGTGCTCCGAGTGGAAGGAAGCCTTGTTCGTCACATTGAAGAACTGGACGTCGCTGAACCTCACATTCCAGCCTCCAACCTGGATTTTCACGATACCCTGCAGAACGGTCATTCCCAAGGCAGCGCACTCCGGCCGGTCAAAGTTCACCAGCCTGACAGACGATACGGCCAGCCCATCAAACAGGGGTAAGACAAGACCATGGCTGGTGCAATAGGTGGAGTCAAAGCCAAGTGCCTCCATGTGGCCAACGATGGTGGCGTTCTTGATCAGAGCCCCCCCGGCCTCTCCCCACCCGCTCACGTAGGACCTGATGACAGTTTTGGATTCTATGCCAGCCTTCTCATTGTTCACCATGACAAAGTTATGGAATTGTATCGCCCCGCTATCCACCCACTCTGCCCCTTTCTCACAGTTCCACGTGGTCAGTGACTCAAACCTGGCTGGTTCCGGGGTCCAGGAATTGCACCCACCCCCTTTCCGAGGGTAGTAGGCTCGGAAGATCCACAGGCCAAACCAGCCCTGGGAGTGCACGGTGTTGTTGCGGAACTGGCCGAGCTGGACGTTGCGCGGGCAGACATCGCGAGTGTAGGAGGGCCCCCCGGGATGCTCCAGCAGACGGTACCAGAAGCCAAAGTGTGACCCTCCTGCAGCAGCATTGTGGCTGACTGTGTTGGCAGGATTGGTCACCCAGAATGCAGCAGGGGTCAGGTCATCGTTGAGGAGGCTGGTGCTCTGTCGCACCATGACTGCCAGGTTGTACTGTAACACGTTGCCCTGTTCAATGCCATCTTCAATGAAGAAAGCTCCGCCCATGATGTTGTAAGCCACGTTGCCCTCCACCAGGAGGCGATGCGTGCCATGGATGGTCACGGCCCTGTTAAATGTCTGGTGTATTGCACAGCCTCGCACGTAAGACTCATATCTCAGGTCTCCCGTCAGGTGCCAGTGGATTGGGTATCGGCCTAAACGGAAGGCTTGTCCTGCGTAATAAATCTGGGAGAGGGAGAGAGCAGCAGAGTTTAGAGAGGAAAGAAATATTTGCTTTTCCTTCAGAGTTGTCAAATCTCTTGTGGCTTTTGGATGTTGTGAATGAGGTCATTGAAATGCAGCTCTTTCTACTCTTTCATACCAGAATAACGTATCTTTATACAGTGGTGGTCCAGTGGTGCAGTGCGTAGTGTGCCTACCTTGGAGCCACAAACTCCCGGTTCGAATCCAACCTCAGGACTTGATGGCCGAGGAAGATGCATTCCTAAAACAGCCAAAAACCCTTCTAGCACAGGCCAATGGCAGGCAGCAGGAGTGGGAGAGATTCCTGGCCAGCCATGCTTGCAACGTGGAGCTCTGACCCTCAAGCGAAAAGCTCTGGCTTCAGGCTAAGTGACCTGTTCCAGGAAATGTGAGATCAGACAGACAGAAGCTCAGTTTGTGTCTCCAGATGTGAATGTTTTCTAGAGTTTAACATGGAAAACACCCCAAGGTGCTTCAGATGAACATGGAGCCATTCAAGGAGATAGTAGGACAGGTGATGAAAAGCTTAGTTAAAGAGGGACGTTTTGAGGAGGAAGAAAAGGGTTAAAGAGTAAATTCCAGAGCTTCCGCCCATTTTACAAATAAGCAATTTGCCCAGATTCACTTTCTCAGTCTCCATCACTCAGCATTTTGCCAAAGCGAGGTCACCTTAATGTTCCCCTTTCCCAAAGTGATGTTGTCAATGGGTAGCGTTCCCACAACTAAATTAGCAGGTTCAAGTCCCACATACTCCTGACTAAGATGTTATACCGAGGCTATGTCTGCTCTCTCTGGGATGGTATTTTCCACAAAACAACAATAATAATGCTTCAACAAAAACAACATGTTAGGGTGTTGTGAAAGTACCTCTGCATTTTCATTAATCTTACCTCAGCCATTCAACCCAACCCAGCAGGTGTGAGATTACCAGTCTGTACACAGGGAGAGTGATGGAGAGTGAAAGTTGACGGATATCACAGAATTGTAACAGTGCAGAAGGAGGCTATTCATGTTTGCGTTGGCTCTGAGAATGAGCAAGTTACCGAGTGTTACCCTCCCACTTTTCCCCTGCACCATCTTCCTTTTCAGTTAACAATCCAATTCCCCCTTGGAAGCCTCGATTGAACCGGCCTCCACCACACTCTCAGACAGTACATTCCAGATCCTAACCACTCGCTGTGTGAATCTGTCTCCACCACACTCACAGACAGTACATTCCAGATCCTAACCACTCGCTGTGTGACTCTGCCTCCACCACACTCACAGACAGTACATTCCAGATCCTAGCCACTCACTGTGTGAATCTGTCTCCACCACACTCACAGACAGTGCATTCCAGATCCTAACCACTCGCTGTGTGAATCTGTCTCCACCACACTCACAGACAGTACATTCCTGATCCTAACCACTTGCTGTGTGAATCTGTCTCCACCACACTCACAGACAGTACATTCCAGATCCTAGCCACTCGCTGTGTGAATCTGTCTCCACCACACTCACAGACAGTACATTCCAGATCCTAGCCACTCGCTGTGTAAACCTGCCTCCACCACACTCTCAGACAGTGCAGTCCAGGTCCTAACCACTCGCTGTGTGAAAAGGTTTTTCCACATGTCGCTCTTGATTCTTTTACCAATGACTCTAAGTCTGTGCCCTCTCATTCCCAATCCTGTAGCGAGCGAGGACTGTTTTCCCGATCTACTCTGCCCAGACCCCTCAGGATTTTGAACTCCGTACACAGGAAGAAGTCAAAAATTAAACACAAAGAGCTTCTGTCTGCTCATGCGCACTGCTGTTATCGAAGAATTATTGGACTGATTCAACCCACAATACAAAGCAAAGTTGGTTAACTAATTAAGTATACCACATCCCATGACAACCTGCTAACCCCCCACAAGTCCCGAAAGACGTGCTTGTTAGGTGAATTGGACATTCGGAATTCTCCCTCTGTGTACCCGAACAGGCGCCGGAATGTGGCGACTAGGGGATTTTCACAGTAACTTCATTGCAGTGTTAATGTAAGCCTACTTGTGACAATAAAGATTATTATTATTATAAACCCAGAATCTTTCCAATCAGGAGTTGAACAAAGATTGATCACCTGTAACTTTCATTGTCATACAAGTCATTCAGAGATACAGGTGAAAATAGTTTTCTGTTTGACAGACAAAGTAAAATATGCATCTTATGAATCGGAAATGTTGGAGATTCTACAAAGAACAATTCCATCACTAACATCCTGGCAGCAAATGTTTCAGCAAGTCGCTATCCACACTGCCCTCCACTTTCCCACTCCTCAGAATTTTGCAAGGTCGCCTCACACCTGCGGCAGTGGGAAAATCCTGGAGACAAAGGGGAGGGAATTGGGTTTTCGTTGGGGGCCCTATTCAGGGTGCAATTCAGGCCATGCTGATTGGCCGACACCCTGGAGCTGTGAGGCAGCAGTGCTAACCGCTGTGCCAGCCCGCCGCCCAATCACATTTAAATGCAGGCAAATGCTGGCATGGGGCGGAAACCTCATTATTGCCGCCAGCGAGGGACCGAGGAACGGAGTCAGAGCTGATGCTGGGCGTGAAACACGATTTTGTCCGGACACCTGATTCGCCGCCCGATTTCTCTCTCTCGCTCTCTCCACCGCTGACAGTTCCTGCAGTCAACAACGCTGCGCAGACTTGAGCAGTTAAACCGGGGTGGGGGGGGGGGGCTGTAAATGTTACCTCAACATATTCGATTCTGCCCACGATGAGACCTTCGCTGGGCTGTGGGGCGTGGAACATGATGCAGCCCCCAAACTGGTCACTCCCGATTTCTTCCCCAAAGCGTCCCTGGAAACAAGTGTGTGTGGCAAATTCACCTGAAATCAGAGGAATTTTCAACAGAATTTTCAGCCGACTGCATTAGGCAGTGGTTCCCTAAGCAGTGCCTCAGATGGCCACCAGAGGGCAGGGCTCCATAAAGAATCACATCAGGGGTATCTCTGGGCAGGGGCTGGTTTAGCTCACTGGGCTAAATCGCTGGCTTTTAAAGCAGACCGAGGCAGGCCAGCAGCACAGCTCAATTCCCGTACCAGCCTCCCCGAACAGGCGCCGGAATGTGGAGACTAGGGGCTTTTCACAGTAACTTTATTGAAGCCTACTTGTGACAATAAGCGATTTTCATTTTCATTTTTCACAAGGAGCTAGCGAAGATAGAGACCCCCCCCCCCCCCCCCCCCCCCCCGGAGAAACGTTCACCTGATCAGGAGAGAGGGAGATTGGGGGAAGGAGATAAGGAGCAGGGAGGGGAGAGAGGGAGATGAAGGTGTGGGAGACGACAAGGTGGAGATGGGGAGGAGGGGAGGAGGTGAGTTGATGGGGAGGTGGGAAAAAGGGGAATGAGCAAGGGGAGGGAGACAGGGAGTGATGGGGTTGGGGAGATGGGGGGGGTGGAGGGAGACAGAAAGGGAGGGGGGAGGAGATGGAGGGGGTAAGATTGGGGGCAAGACGAGGAGTGAGGGGGGCGGAGTCACAGGGGTTGGAGGTGCAGGGGACGGAGGCGCAGGGGATGGAGGCGCAGGGGATGGAGGTGCAGGGGATGGAGGTGCAGGGGACGGAGGCGCAGGGGATGGAGGTCCAGGGGACGGAGGTGCAGGGGACGGAGGCGCAGGGGATGGAGGTGCAGGGGACGGAGGTGCAGGGGACGGAGGCGCAGGGGACGGAGGTGCAGGGGACAGAGGTCCAGGGGACGGAGGTCCAGGGGACGGAGATCCAGGGGAGGGAGGTCCAGGGGATGGAGGTGCAGGGGACGGAGGCGCAGGGGATGGAGGTGCAGGGGACAGAGGTCCAGGGGACGGAGGTCCAGGGGACGGAGGTGCAGGGGACGGAGGCGCAGGGGACGGAGGTGCAGGGGACAGAGGTCCAGGGGACGGAGGTCCAGGGGACGGAGGTCCAGGGGATGGAGGTCCAGGGGACGGAGGTCCAGGGGATGGAGGTCCAGGGGATGGGGGTCCAGGGGATGGAGGTCCAGGGGACGGAGGTCCAGGGGATGGAGGTCCAGGGGATGGGGGTCCAGGGGACAGAGGTCCAGGGGATGGAGGTGCAGGGGATGGAGGTGCAGGCGATGGAGGTCCAGGGGATGGAGGTGCAGGGGATGGAGGTGCAGGCGATGGAGGTGCAGGGGATGGAGGTGCAGGGGATGGAGGTGCAGGGGATGGAGGTCCAGGGGACGGAGGTCCAGGGGATGGAGGTCCAGGGGATGGAGGAGGTTTTACTGTCTGAGCCAGCTCTTACTATGTTGGGTCTAATGCCTGATGCCAAGTGTCAACATCCATTCGAAGAGCTTTAGGAATGCTGGCTAAGCTGTGGGTTAATGAACAACCAGCCATACCTGTGTCAAACCCATCTGGGCATGATTCAATCTGTTCATTCCACTCAACATGATTTGAACCTCGGACAACGATGTTGCGAGTTAATAAACCCACTTCAGCTCTCGCGTCAAACACAATCCCATCAGGCAGGGAGAAGGATTGCCCCAGGTGTCGATAGTTGAGTGGGTCGGTGAGGTTCAGGGTCGTTCCGTCATCTGACACCACCTCTATAACCCGCTTCTCGTTCTCCCTTTGGCTGTGTCTGAACAGTTAAAGCAAACATTTGAAAGTTGAAGCAGAACCCAAAGAGTACGAGATGGCCCAGGTCATGGGCAGAATGAGAAACCCCACTCCAGGAATCAAATAGGTCAGGTATCACCGTACTGATATAAATGATGGCATAACATAACATAAGGAAGGCTTCGGAAAGATTAAATACAGAGACATGTTTCCAAAGGATCAATAACCAGACATCAATGGATTTCAGATCATTGGCAAAAGAACCATTGGCAACAGGAGGAATCGTTTTCTTCACACGGTGATTTGTTGTGATCGGGAAGGCACAGCCTGAAATGGGCGTGGAAGCAGATTCAATAGGAACTTTCCAAAAGGAATGGGATAAATAAGGATGTGGAAAATTTGCAGCGAGTTGGTGGTAAAAGAGAAGTGGGACTAACTATATCGCCCATGGAAAGGGCGAGTACAGAATCAATGGGCCAAACAGCCTACTTCAGTGATTCTATGATCGTGTTAACTAATCTAACATCAGGTAACAGAACAGAATCTGACATTTTACATCGTCTGCATTCACTTGAGAAGGTAGAGAGGGCCTTGTGTTAGTATCTTGTGGGAGAGCCAGTACCTCTGACAGTGTGGCACTCCCCAAGCACAGCCATGCAACGTCAGGCTGGGTTCTGTGTTCCAGTCTCTGGATGGAGCAATTAAAACAACCATGTACGGATGCAGAAACTGAGCTATAAGATAAATCCGGTGAGTTTCTCGATATTGGCTCCCGGTGATGCTACTCGATGGTAAATAACCCACATGTACCTGTCACCAGTTGATGCAATGACGATCTCATCACCTGGTCTCCATGTCACAGATTTCTGTAAAATGAGGGTTTTGGTGCCTGCTTCAGCTGTCTGTGCTAAACGGGTCCAGGTTACAGGGACAGGGAAGCCTAGATGGAAGGAAATAACCATGCCTTGTCAAAAGAAGTCTAAAACATACTGCATTCGCAACAAAACCATTCCTTTGAATGTTTGAGCATGTTGCAAACTTCCAATTGAAAGAGAGAGAAAGAGTTATATTTTTATGATACCGTTCACAATCTGAGGATGTCCCAAAGTGTTCGACAGCCAATGACGTGCCTTTGAAGAGGAACCCTGAGAATGTGGCAGCCTGCACTCTGCAATTGACCAGCAGTCTGACCTGGTCTTGTCCTGGGGATATAGTCAGATTGATCTGGGCTGTAACAAACACCTGAGCTCACTGTGTTTATAATATTCAAACAAAGTAACATTGCTTTCCACATGTGTGCTGACAATAACTAACTCTATCTCATCATCACCTCTCTTGACACCTCCTATCTCAAAACTGTCAGACTGCTTGTAGGACACCCAATACTGGATGAGCACAAATGTCCTCCAGCTAAATATTGGGAAGGCATTGTCTTCAGACCCCACCACAAACTGCTTCCTCACCACCAATCCTATCCCGTTCATCTGGGACTGTACTAGACTGTTCCTAGTCTCTGGGCACGATTCTCCGGCCACGTTACACTCCCGCTCAAGCGAAACATGGACGGCACAGTGGATAGCACTGTTGCCTCACAGCTCCAGGGTCCCAGGTTCGATTCCCGGCTTGGGTCACTGTCTGTGCGGAGTCTGCACATCCTCCCCGTGTGTGCGTGGGTTTACTCCGGGTGCTCCGGTTTCCTCCCACAGTCCAAAGATGTGCGGGTTAGGTAGATTGGCCATGCTAAATTGCCCTTAGTGTCCAAAAGGTTAGGTGGGGTTACTGGGTTATGGGGATAGGGTGGAGGCGTGGGCTGAAGTAAGGTGCTCATTCTAAAGGCCGGTCCAGACTCGATGGGCCAAATGGCCTCCTTCTGCACTGTAAATTCTATGATTCTATTCTATGATTCCCTCTGGATCACTCCTTGAAAGTGGCTGTTTTGATTTTCTCACATTTTGATTGGCATTGATTGTACAGGGCATCGTACACCACCCTGTAATCTCCACCCTGAAACACAAACCAGAAAATGCTGGAAAAACACAGCGAGTCTGGCAGCGTCGGCGGAGAGGGAAACAGGAATTAACGTTCCAAGTGGAATGTGACGCTTCTTCCGTTCAAGACAGACTCGGAAGCTTCTCTCTCTGCAGATTCTACCACTTATCCCAGCATTTCTAAAGCTGCTCTTAAACCCTACATCATTCCATCAGCATATCCCTTCCTTCACACAAAAAAATAAACACTTAATAAGCGTTCATTTGCACCAAGTGAGACTGAGCTGTTTACTGCATTGTATATTTTATTGACCTGTTAAGCCATTGATTATGATAGATGAACAGAACACTCAATAGCACTTCATCCCTGAAGACGCAACACACAAACAATGAAGCTTTTCATGATGTTTTCATCCTAATATAAACTTGGTTAAAAAAAAAGACTTGCAGCGTTTAAAATACACTCAGACTGCACCACTCCAGATATTGAAACTTGGAGATTTATCAAAAGATGTTTAAGAATGAACCTCTTGTGGTGAATGTGATTCACACCGGATTATAATCTGTAAATACATGTGCCTATATTGTAAGTGCAGTTGCACTACCTGACCACCAGGGGGAGTAGCTCTGGGAATGCTCGAGAATTGTACTGGGCTTCTCCCTTGGTTCCGCCCAGGACTCCTCCCCCTGGAGCTGCTGTATAAAGATCAGTGCCACATGGTCAGCTGGCCAGTTCACTGAAAGTTCAATGGCTAACCGGCTGGCTCTGTTGTGAGTATATTAAAACGGCTATTCTAATCCTACAAGCACGTGTCCGTAGAATTGTTGGTTCCAACACCTCTCACCCTCACTTTTTCTTTAACATGTTCAGCTTTGACCATGATTTCTGTCCCCTGTTCTAATCTCCCCTTTGAGTCTGATAACACTCACACAAGAAGTCTTGGAACAGTTTAAGGCTGCTATATAAATGCAAGCTGTTATTATTATTTGTTAATTTCAGCTGGCATTCAGTACCAAAGGTTTACCGTGTAGGTCCAGGGTTCCGTTTCGAACAGCCAGTGTCTTGGTTCCGTACAGGGGCAGTTCCTTACTGCGGAGGTGACCATGCAGCGTGATTATCGCTTTGTGCCTGAACGGGTCAGCTTCAGTTCCAATCTAGCCAGAAGTAAACACCAGGAAGGTAGTTTATCGGAAGTACGCCTCAGCATTGCCCCCTTAAAACAGCATCGTAACCCTCGGCATTGCCCAATCTGACATACACCCGGAGAATGGGATCCATCTTTTCCCAAACAGCCATTCCCAGCGACGGAGGTGGGGGTCACGTTGGGAGTGAGATTAGTGGGAAGGGCCGAGTGGGCAATTCCGGGCTGGGAAAGCCCCCCGATATTCCCCCAGTGATTGGGAAATCAGGAACTCCCGGCTTTTGATCACCAGCTCAGTGAGGTCTGTAAATGTGGATGGGATCTGGGAGTTACCGCTCAGGAATTTGGACCCTGATATCTCTCGGTCAGCGACCATATTTATGTAGCAGAAACATGGTGCGGGATTCTGTGGCTAAGTGTTGACGCTGTCGGATACTCCGCCGCATTTCTCAACGGCATCAACACGGCCTCAGGAGAAGAAATTCTGGTCCCTACAGGGGGCCATCACGGCATTGGAGGGGTTCACGGCGCGCCAGCTGCTGATCCTGTCGTGAACTGGGTGGCGCAGGATCCACGCATACACAGTGGCACCGGCGCCAACGTGCCGCATGCACAGTGGCTCCCTTCCCCGCGCCGGCCCCGACGCAACATGGCGCAGGGCTGCAGGGACTGGCGCGGAAGAAAGGAGGCCCCCAGCCAGAGAGGCCGGCCCACCAATCGCTGGGTCCCGATCGCGGGTCAGACCACATTGGAGGCCCCCCGGGGTCTGGCCTCCCCCCCCTCCCCCCAACCCACCCCCGACCCTTCCACGCTGAGTTCCCGCCGGCTGAGAGCAGGTGTGGACGGCGCCGGTGGGACTCGGCTTTTTACGACGGCCGCTCGGCCTATCCCGGGCCGAGAATCGGCGTGGGGGCTGCGTAGAGCGGACCCCAACTGGCACCGTGCCAACCACGCTGGCGCCAATGCGCCGATTCTCCGCTCTGCGGGGATTCTCCGGCCGGGATTCTCCGGCCCGGCCCCCGGCTGAGAGAATCCCGCCCATGGTTTAAAAAGAATGTCATCCCAAAGTGGGGCCCTCAGCAACACCAGCAGACGGTTAACAGAGTTTACCAGCACAGCGCAAACCAATGTCTCAGAGACACAACTGCAACTTTCCTCAGGCTGCACCCCCTCCCTCCCTCAACAAGGAACTGGAAGGTCAACAGCTTGGAATGAGGATACGATCCATCTCTTCATCCCACCCGTCCACCGTGGGAATAGTCATGGGCAGGACTGGAAAATCCTTCCCAATTGGTCTCCTCATCCTGCCCACCAAAGGAATAGTCATGGGCAGGACTGGAAAACCCTTCCCAATTGGTCTCCTCATCCTGCCCACCAAGGGAATATTCATGGGCAGGACTGGAAAACCCTTCCCAATTGGTCTCCTCATCCTGCCCACCAAAGGAATAGTCATGGGCAGGACTGGAAAACCCTTCCCAATTGGTCTCCTCATCCTGCCCACCAAGGGAATATTCATGGGCAGGACTGGAAAACCCTTCCCAATTGGTCTCCTCATCCTGCCCACCATGGGATTAGTCATGGGCAGGACTGGGAAACCCTTCCCAATTGGTCTCCTCATCCTGCCCACCAAGGGAATATTCATGGGCAGGACTGGAAAACCCTTCCCAATTGGTCTCCTCATCCTGCCCACCGTGGGAATAGTCATGGGCAGGACTGGAAAACCCTTCCCAATTGGTCTCCTCATCCTGCCCACCATGGGAATAGTCATGGGCAGGACTTGAACATCCTTCCCAATCTGTCTTCCCAATCCTTCCTCACATTGTATGACTTCCTTTCGCCAAGTACATGCCCAAATTCTTTTGATATGAGATACAATTGGTTTATCCAGAGTCACTGTGGATCCAGACACATCCACACAACCTGCAGCCGGAAGCGGTTGAAACACGGTCCTAGACTTTGAACAATGCCCCTTCGCTCCAGGTGCTGTTACCTGCAGCTTTCCGCCCTCTGTGATGAGAATGTTTTCTGTCTGTAGCTCAATGTCAACTTCATCAAATACAAGAGTTCCACCTACGGACAAGAGATCGATGTTAGAAATAGGACACAACACCAGCAAAACGTGACGTAACTGTCCCAGTCATTGCGGGTGCCTGACTGGGATTACAGAAAGTTCTGGGAAATCTCAGCAGGTCCAGCAGCATCAGTGGAGGAGGAAACAGGTAACATTTTGAGTTCGATGTAACTCATTTACAGAGCTGAAGAAAGTAAGAAGTCTGACAACACCAGGTTAAAGTCCAACAGGTTTGTTTCAAACACGAGCTTTCGGAGCGCAGCTCCTTCAGGAGCTGCGCTCCGAAAGCTCGTGTTTGAAACAAACCTGTTGGACTTTACCCTGGTGTTGTCAGACCTCTTACTGTGCTCACCCCAGTCCAACGCCGGTATCTCCACATCAGAGCTGAAGGAAGGGAGACTTGTGATGGGTTTTATACCTTGAATGGTGGTGGGGTGGGGGGGGTTGGGGTGGGGGTGATGAGCAAAAGGGGCGATGTTTACATCCTTGTTATTAATCTCTCCCGGCCTGTACCCTACCCCAGACCTTCCCCTTGCTCTTCCCAGCCCCTTCCCCCCCCCTATTGACCGCATAAAACCCATCGCATTTCAACCTCACACAGACTCGCAACGTTAACTCTGTTTCTCTCTTTAGAGACACTGCAGACCTGCCGGGTGATCCAGCATTTCCTGTTTTTATTACAGCATCCGCAGCGTTTTGCTTTTATTTAGCTTTGCTCAAATAAGCGAAACTAAAGTCTTTTCCAAAATATTCCCAAAGTTGATCAAGAATGGGGGGGGGGGACATGGAATTAAGGTGACTTGCAGATGAAGCAGTGGTGACAGAGTGCGGTTAGGATCTGGAACGTGCAGTCCGAGAGCATGGTGGAGGCACATTCAATCCAGAGAACTGGGTCATCATCATCTGAAGATGAAGAAGAAAAATATTGCAGGGCCATGGGGAGAATATGGGGGAGAGACAGGAGGTGAACAGTTCCTTCAGAGAGCTGGCAGGGAGTGGGGGAGAATGTGGAACTCGCTCACACAGGGAGTGGGGAGAATGTGGGACTCGCTCCCACAGGGAGTGGGGAGAATGTTGGACTCGCTCCCACAGGGAGAGGGGAGAATGTGGGACTCGCTCACACAGGGAGTGGGGGAGAATGTGGGACTCGCTCACACAGGGAGTGGGGAGAATGTGGGACTCGCTCACACAGGGAGTGGGGAGAATGTGGGACTCGCTCCCACAGGGAGTGGGGAGAATGTGGGACTCGCTCACACAGGGAGTGGGGAGAATGTGGGACTTGCTCCCACAGGGAGTGGGGAGAATGTGGGACTCGCTCCCACAGGGAGTGGGGAGAATGTGGGACTCGCTCCCACAGGGAGAGGGGAGAATGTGGGACTCGTTCCCACAGGGAGTGGGGAGAATGTGGGACTCGCTCCGACAGGGAGTGGGGAGAATGTGGGACTCGTTGCCACGGGGAGTGGGGAGAATGTGGGACTCGTTGCCACGGGGAGTGGGGAGAATGTGGGACTCGCTCCCACGGGGAGTGGGGAGAATGTGGGACTCTCTCCCACAGGGAGTGGGGAAAATGTGGGACTCTCTCCCACGGGGAGTGGGGAGAATGTGGGACTCACTCCCACAGGGAGTGGGGAGAATGTGGGACTCGTTCCCACAGGGAGTGGGGAGAATGTGGGACTCACTCCCACAGGGAGTGGGGAGAATGTGGGACTCTCCAGACCCAACACACCTTTCATGTGGAGGACAGTGGGAACTTTAATCCAACCGAAACAAATGGGCTGAATGGCCTCATTCTGTGCTGTAACCATTCTATTAACCCAGGTTGCAAAGGCAAATGCTCAACGGGCCAGTCTGTGTGTAATTCAGTATTTCTCACCATTAAACATACATTGGGTTGTGCAGAGAAACTGATTCCTCAGGTGAATGAGGCCTGTATAGTATTTACCTTGAATGACGAGCATCTTCAGAATGGGGGGACTTTGGTCCAGTAAGATAGTCTGTCCGCTGGTGATGACGACAAGTGAGCCTTTATCAGGAGGTGACTGACCCCCCCATGTGTAAGGAGAGGACCAGACATCAACATAGTTGAAATCTGCATAGTCCTGTAACCAAACAAAACAAAGGCTTATTCATGGCCTTTGCCTTTCTCTGAAATCACCACAGAACTTTTACAAAATCACTTCACTCAATCACCAAGGATGTGGACATTCAAAGTCTGTGAGCTTAAACCACTTTGACCTTTCCTCCAGGGAGCTGACTGGCCAAAATTCCTCAACAGTTTTACCCAAATCCAAGTGGAATTGTGGAAATCGGAGACTCTCTGTGTCTGCCGCTTTGCACAAGTAACTCATTTCCATTTTGTGTCTCGCAGTTTAGAGGCAACTTGGCCAGAATGGAGCCGTTTTTTTACAGCAGATATTACATTGCTATATCAACCCAACCGGACTCCAATCCCCAGCACCAGACCTTGTACCACCATAACCTCAAGAAACCGACCTCTACCCTCTCTCCAAGATTCCAGGCCTCAGGAACGTGGCTTCTCTTACCGGTTTGGCAATACCATTCCCCTGAACGTTCACCAGGACTTTAGTTTGTTGCGATGGTAAATGTGCGTTGGTAACACACACAATGGTGGTGCCATTCACAGACTGGATTTCACAGGGGGTTTCAGCGATAGTCACAATATTCTCACTCATGTCTGAACTGAAAGAGAAAGCAGGACGCGGTTAGAGAATTGAACCCTGTATAACCAATCACCACGGTCAATTTCTGTCAATGAGTTTACAACAGACCCAGACCAGGAGGTCGAGAGCTGTGGACCCACAGGCCAAATCCCCCAGTTCCTTCCAAACCACTCCCCCTCACCACAACCCACCTCGCCTCACACCCCCCTCACCACTCCCCCTCACCACAACCCACCTCGCCTCACACCCCCCTCATCACATCCACTCGCCTCAACCCCCCTCACCTCACACCCCCCTCACCACTCCCCCTCACCACAACCCCCCTCACCTCAACCCCCTCACCACTCCCCCTCACCACTCCCCCTCACCACTCCCCCTCACCACAACCCCCCTCACCACAACCCACCTCACCTCAACCCCCTCATCACGTCCCCTCGCCTCAACCCCCCCTCGTCTCACCTCACCCCCCTCGCGTCACCCTCACTCGCCTCACCCCCCTCACCACTCCCCCTCACCACATCCCCCTCGCCACCCCTCCCCTCGCCACATTCCCCTCCCCACACTCCCCTCGCCTCATCCCCCCTCACTACAACCCCTTGCTTCACCCCCTCACGTCACCTTCACTCGCCTCCCCTCACCACACCCCCCCTCGCCTCACACCCCCCTCGTCTCACACCCCCCTCGCCTCACTCGCCTCACCTCACATCACCCCCCTCGCCACCCCTCCCCTCCCCACCCCCCTCCCCACACTGCCCTCGCCCTACATCATGGGCTCAATTCAGCGGAATCAAGTTAAAGTCTGTGTGTTTAGTGGGTGCATCTGGGCGGCTGCAGCGCTGAGTAACATTCCGCTATCCAGCGGCTCTCTCACCAGCAGGAACAGCTCCTTGTTGATCGGGGCGCCATTTTGTCCGGCAACTGATCATTCCCCCCCTCCCCACGGGCACTTTTTCAGGCCCCCCTCACTCTTTTGACCCACCCCTCACCCCCCCCCCCCCCAACCTTGGGGAGACTCCCAGGAACCCCCGCTCAAACCCCCTACCTGGCAAGGCTCCCCCCCCCGGGGCCAATCAGTGGCAGTGCCAATGTGCCCAGGGGCTGGGGATGTGCCAAGGTGCCACTCTGCTCTGGCGTCGACCACCATGGGGTCTCCAATGGTCTTGGTAACCCCCCTCCCACCCCAGCGGCCATTACAGCTGTATTAAACGGCATCCCGGGGAGATCTCCCGGGCACGGGCGGTGACCCCCCAGGCGCCGGATCAATCCCACATCCGGAAATATGCAGATCTGGATCTCGCCTGCGAGGGCTCAATCCAGATCGCGCTGGGCGGACTGAATCAGGTGACGTGTGATCAGACCGTGTGAGGTTCACGGCAATTCAGCCGTTGCGCCCGGATCTGCAAAGGGCTCGCTGAATGGCTCTCCATCTCTCCAATTGTTCGTGTCGTTGTGGGACAACCTTTCTCAACTCAATTTGAAATCTACCATTGCGTCCTCACTAATATCAAACCTTGAGAGACTCAGGGCTCTTGTTCTGTTGTCTGGAGAGTGACGTACAGCTGGCAGTATAGCTCTGACCTGGTAGCCTGGCGTCACTCCAAGCTGGGATTTCGAGTAAAGAGCTGTGATGCCACCTGTCCAGGTAGTAGTGACTGATGGCTCACTCATTGGTATTGGTCTGTGATGGAACCATCAATTCACCAGACACGTGCTTTCAGATATGAACAGTGGTTTTAATCTACTTACTTCAGAGCCAGCCTGTTACCCATTGAGCTCTCGATGAACTCAGGCTGGCTCTGGACACGGTTATTTATACAGCAGTCTAGGGGGAGGAGTCGTGGGCGGAGCCAAGGGTGGAGCCCTGTACAAACTCCTGAGCATTCCCAGAGCTACTCCCCCTAGTGGTCGGATAACGCTACTGCGTTTACAATAGTATTGGTAAATACAGTGTGAATTACTCAGTGACATTCACCACAGTCTGTAAGCTGGGAATATCTCTGGGAGGAGTCACTGCTTTCTGAGGGGAGAGTAGCCAACTGCTGCAAATTGGTTCATAATAACGAGGATATTTAGTATAGACATCATTATTTTCAGCTGCCTATGCTATATTGAAATGATTTATATAAACTTGTCAACATTTAATACAAACAATTCTATTCACTATAACAAGTACAAATGGAGTGTGAAATGTTTGAACAGTATTAAAAGTTTCTCCGAATGTGATTTTGGATCTCACCCGAAACCAGTGCCGGTGATCGTCAATTTGGTGCCTCCTGCAGTCCCTCCTCTCCGAGGGTTTATGTTGGTAATGACAGGGGTCAAAGCCGATCTATAGGTGAAGCTATCAGGCAGTTGGCTCGAATCTTTGCCATTTACAACCCACACGTTACATGTCAGCTGGGGTTCAGTGCCTGTGAAAGGAAAGTTTGAAAAAGATAAGTTCACGTCCGGCCATGGCAGTGATTGCTGCGAACACTTCCATCTCCTTAAAACAATAGTGCCCATCAATCTCCAGAATACAATGCACGGATCTGTTGGGTATTTGGGACCATAATTGGTGAGAAACAGTTAAACTCCAATGTTTCTAAATATGCTGAAAAAAAATCATTCAAAATGTTGTACATTTGTCTTCATCTTGTGTGGAAATTCTTTCATTTATTAGTTACTAAAATATTGGATATGAAATGAAATGAAAATGGCTTATTGTCACGAGTAGGCTTCAATGAAGTTACTGTGAAAAGCCCCTAGTCGCCACATTCCGGCGCCTGTTCGGGGAGGCTGGTACGGGAATTGAACCCGCGTTGCTGGCCTGCCTTGGTCTGCTTTAAAAGCCAGCGATTTAGCCCAGTGTGCTAAACCAGCCCCTTGGGGGAGAGAGGGGGGGGCAAATCAATTGGCTGTCAGCAGGGGGTTACCGTGAGGATGAGCGCGTTTGACAGCCAATGGCATGAGTGTGGGGCGGGGATATTGGAGGTCATGTGATGAAGTCTCCAGACACACAGCCAATCAGAGTTGGCCACCCTAGTGGTGAGGTTGTTGCAGCAACGAGAGATGGGCTATAAAGGCTGACCAGGCTGGTGGACACCAATACCCTGGGAAAGAATGTTTTAAACAATCAAAGCGTCCTCCCCCTGAAATGCGACACAGCAACCAGACACCAGCTTGTTGCTTGTGGCAAAAAGGACTCCAATTGGATCACTGATTGAACCTTACCATTATTGAGTGGCACGTGACAGTACAGAGTGTTGGAGTTGGAGGCTGATGGTATCACTCTGCATTCACCGTCGCACACAAATACTTGGGACTTCTCTTGATCGAACCCCACTCCGCTTATAGCCAGCATCAAACCGCCACCAAAACCCCCTGTGCATCAGGAAAGAAAAGATTAAAACACAATGAAAATTGGTATGGCAGTGAATTTAATTTGTTTGCAATGTGCCTGGATTCTTGGACAGTCATTTGAATGGAAGTTAATAAAATCTGTGATTTGATGTCCTTGGCGATTGGTGCTGAATGAATGGAATGAAAATTGCTTATTGTCACAAATAGGCTTCGAATGAAGTTACTGTGAAAAGCCCCTAGTCGCCACATTCCGGCGCCTGCATGCTGGAGTTTAGATGTATGAATGGTCCTGTACGAGCTGACCCTGTTCTTACACAGGGGGTCTTTAGCGTTTGGAATCCTCTCCCTCGGAGTGCACTGGAGTTTGGGTCGTTGAATATATTCAAGGCTGAGATTGGGGCATTTATGATTGACAAGGGAGTCGAAGGCTATGATGGATAGACTGGAAGGTGGAGTTCAGGCCACAATCAGATCATCCATGATCTTATCAAATGGCAAAGCAGCGTCGAGGGGCTGATTGGGCAACTCCTGTTCCTATTTCTTCTGATCTTATCCACTGGGCTTCGGCGGAGGGATCTGGATGCGGAGTGTCTCTCCATACTCCAAGGGCAGTGAGACCAAGTATCGAACTCTGTCCCAAGTCGGATCAGCCAAGATCGGGATTCAGACCACCCCCTCGTGGTTCTGTGTTCCCAGTATCACAGCAATGAGTTAATTTACACATTGATCCATTCAGAGACCAATAATCCGGGAAAGGCCATTCGAGGGCCTCAGTATCTTTTCATTTTTGGTTTTGGAATGTGGGTATTGGAAATCTGGCATTTATTACTCATTCCAATATTTCCGTTCCCTTACAAAGGGAAATGTAAATATGATCCCCAAGACGGCATGTGAGGGCAGTTGAGAGCCGACCATGTTTATGTGGGTCTGGAGTCACATGTAGGCCAGACGGGTAAAGGACGGCAGATTTCCTTCCCTAAAGGACATGAATGAATATGGGTTTCTACTACAAGCCAACAGCTTCATAGCCATTTTCACAGAGACTAGCTTTTTTTTTAACAAGTTTGTTAAACTGAATTTAAATTCTCAAACTGAGACTGGGGCCCATGCCTATCTTTCCGGATTATTGGTCACCGAATGGAACAGCTAAGCGATCGCACGCTTCCACAATTCATCCAATTCCTTCATTGTCTTTGCAAAGGAAGGATTGTGACTCTGTACTTGCCTTCAGTTGGAAAGACGCTGGTTATATTGAATTGATAATGAAATGACAGCCAGGGTGCTGCGTAGCCCCTCCTCTCATGTTTCAGAGTAATGGGGAAAGTACCACCAGCGTGAGGCCCTACAACGCACTCAACCTGACTGTCGTTGATCGTGGTCACATTACACAAGACATTGTCGATCGAGATAGTGACATCAGAGGCAGCGGATCCAAAACCTGACCCGATGATGGTGATTGTTGACTCGCTGACACCTGAAAGCAAGGAGAGGGGAAGAATTCTGAGAATCTGCAAATTGCTGATGCATTTAAAGGGAAGACACAGGAAGGAGGCAGGAAAGAAGGAAATAGGGAAATGGGAGGATCCTGTGGAGAATGTACATCATCATGGAGCAGATGGGCAGAGTGGTCTGTTTCATAGCTCAGCTGTGCTGCTCTGGGGGAACAAGTGATTTCCCAGAAAAAATTCCCTGGCTGCTCTTGCACATTTGTATAATATTGTGCAGGAACTGATTGTCTGTCTGTCCGTCCTCTGGGTGGAAGATCGTGCCCAATATTTTTTAATAAATTTTTTTCTTTGTAATCAAGCAGAGTAGTGGCTATGTGATGGTAAGCTACTGATAAGGGGATAAAGCTCACTTAGTTTCACTGGCAGATGGAGGGCACAGGATTACAGTGCTCCCACAATATTCAGTTGTTCTAAAGTCACAAAGGTTACAGCAGCTAATAGAAGTCAATTACTAGGAAAAGATCTGCATTTATTTTTTTTTAATGCAATTACCCAATTAAAGGGCAATTTAGCCTGGCCAATCCACCTACCCTGCATATCTTTGGGTTGTGGGGGTGAGACCCACGCAGACACGGGGAGAATGTGCAAACTCCAGACGGACAGTGACCCAGAGCGGGATCGACAGTGCTAAACACTGCACACAGATCTGCATTTATACAGTATCCTTCATGACCGCAGGAGGTGCCAAAGTGGGCAGCACAGTGGTTAGCACCGAAACATTTCAGATGATTACCTTCCAACCACCACTTACCAGTCATTGGAGTCACAGTGAGAATTTCTGGAGTCTCTGTCTGGTTGTAGGTAAATTTAAGGAGTGGATACACTGTGGAACGAACAATGATCTTCACATCAACAGTGTCTGGGGGGCCAGCTGGAGTGATACACTGGACTTCACCTGGAGTGACTGACCGAAGGTGACACGGAGAATGATGCACTGTCACTGTCGTTTCATTCTGGACAAAGCCATTTCCTGTTATTAACAATGGCGTGCCCCCATGCACACCGCCTGATGCTGGCGACAGGGAGGCTCTGGCACTGCTGGTGATAGAAATCTCTCTGAGAGACAGACCTTTGTTTAAGTTTAAAACCCTCAAGGCGTGCTCGCCAACAGGTACCGGTCCCACTGTACATTTCAAGGTGCTGTCCGAGACATTGTGAGGAACAAAGTAAGCGTCTCCAATTAAAACAAAAGTTGTGGCCACACGGTTCCCAAATCCATGGCCATTTATAGTCATCTCTGTGTAGGTGCTGTTCAGGATTGTGGAAGAGACATTCAGGATGTTTGGTGCTGCACTGTCTGTATAGGAGAAGTCGCAGGCTTCTCTACACACCACCGGGATCCCACGAACAGAAAGCTCGACAATCCCATTGGAGGCAACGGAAGCTGAGGAATCACAGGTGAGATGTGTGTAGTTTGCAGAAACCAGCAGGCAGGGGACATTGGCTAACTGAACCGTGACGTCTCTGAGATCACTTCCAAAACCTGAGCCAGTGATAGTTATCCTGGTCCCTCCCATCGTGGATCCAACATTGGAGCTAACATCATCCATGTGTGGAAGCAGCACAAAGCGACGGCTGAATTCATTGGTTATAGTGTTGAGAGCAGTGCCCAGGTTGTGGACTGTCATGGACACAAGGGCTGCGATGCCAATGTCCATCATTCCTTCAGGGTTCACCAGACACACTACTTCACTCTCACTGCTGTTTTCAACGATGCACGGGTGTTTCCCAACCAGCACCTACAACAAAGCAACAGGTCAGAGTCAGAACGTCTGCTTCCCAGCAACACACCAATCTCACATCTCCTCAATGTCAGTTAGGTGGAATGTGGAACGGTGGCTCTCCAGAAACAGTGAAAAAACAGCAGAGACGGAGGAGAACAGGCTCAAGGTGAAGGATGAAGAATCTTCAGTAGCAACATGAAGAGAGAGTGGAAACTATTCAATACGCAAACACATTTCAGTTTTACCCATTTTAAACATAGAAAGAAAATCAAAGGGCTCAGAACTTGAGGAAGCACCAATTCACCGGGCACCCCCAAAATAATGTCCCAAATCAAACAAATGACCAAGGAGATGAAGCTCAAAAACAGACTACAGGGGTCCAAAATAAATCATTCCTGAAGGATAGGACATGTTTATCCCAGGCACAAGGAGGGAGATTAGTGATTCAGCAGAACAATAATGAGGGGTCAGCCAATGTGTGAATTCCAGGTGAGACGGATAGTTTACCATCAGGCTGGGAGTGCGGGGGCTGGGGGGGGGGGGGGGGAGTGGGGGGGTGAGGTAACTACAGAGCCATCATTCTGCAATTCCAGGTGAAATAATCGAAGTGATTATCAGCAGTCTCCTTGAGGATTTGTCTGGACGGAAGGGATCGAGACGGGAAAGGTTCCCATCCTCTTTGAGGTAGTGAAATGATGATACCTCTGTAACTTTACAGAGCGTCAATGTGTCAGCTCGGGCTCATCGTTACGCTGAATCAGAAACCTGAAGGTTTAAGATCAACATCAGACATCAATGCCAGAGAATTTGCTTCCCCAGAGAGCAATGGAGACTGGGTCAGTGAGTATATTCAGTGGGGACTGGGTCAGTGAGTATATTCAGTGGGGACTGGGTCAGTGAGTATATTCAGTGGGGACTGGGTCAGTGAGTATATTCAGTGGGGACTGGGTCAGTGAGTATATTCAGTGGGGACTGGGTCAGTGAGTATATTCAGTGGGGATTGGGTCAGTGAGTATATTCAGTGGGGACTGGGTCAGTGAGTATATTCAGTGGGGACTGGGTCAGTGAGTATATTCAGTGGGGACTGGGTCAGTGAGTATATTCAGTGGAGACTGGGTCAGTGAGTATATTCAGTGGGGACTGGGTCAGTGAGTATATTCAGTGGAGACTGGGTCAGTGAGTATATTCAGTGGAGACTGGGTCAGTGAGTATATTCAGTGGGGACTGGGTCAGTGAGTATATTCAGTGGAGACTGGGTCAGTGAGTATATTCAGTGGAGACTGGGTCAGTGAGTATATTCAGTGGGGACTGGGTCAGTGAGTATATTCAGTGGGGACTGGGTCAGTGAGTATATTCAGTGGAGACTGGGTCAGTGAGTATATTCAGTGGAGACTGGGTCAGTGAGTATATTCAGTGGGGACTGGGTCAGTGAGTATATTCAGTGGAGACTGGGTCAGTGAGTATATTCAGTGGGGACTGGGTCAGTGAGTATATTCAGTGGAGACTGGGTCAGTGAGTATATTCAGTGGGAGACTGGGTCCGTGAGTATATTCAGTGGAGACTGGGTCAGTGAGTATATTCAGTGGAGACTGGGTCAGTGAGTATATACAGTGGGGACTGGGTCAGTGAGTATATTCAGCGGAGACTGGGTCAGTGAGTATATTCAGTAGAGACTGGGTCAGTGAGTATATTCAGTGGAGACTGGGTCAGTGAGTATATTCAGTGGGGACTGGGTCAGTGAGTATATTCAGTGGGGACGGGGTCAGTGTGTATATTCAGTGGGGACTGGGTCAGTGAGTATATTCAGTGGAGACTGGGTCAGTGAGTATATTCAGTGGAGACTGGGTCAGTGAGTATATTCAGTGGGGACTGGGTCAGTGAGTATATTCGGTGGTGACTGGGTCAGTGAGTATATTCAGTGGGGACTGGGTCAGTGAGTATATTCAGTGGTGACTGGGTCAGTGAGTATATTCAGTGGGGACTGGGTCAGTGAGTATATTCAGTGGAGACTGGGTCGGTGAGTATATTCAGTGGGGACTGGGTCAGTGAGTATATTCAGTGGGGACTGGGTCAGTGAGTATATTCAGTGGAGACGGCCAGTGAGTATATTCAGTGGAGACTGGGTCAGTGAGTATATTCAGTGGGGACTGGGTCAGTGAGTATATTCAGTGGAGTCTGGGTCAGTGAGTATATTCAGTGGAGACTGGGTCAGTGAGTATATTCAGTGGAGACTGGGTCAGTGAGTATATTCAGTGGAGACTGGGTCAGTGAGTATATTCAGTGGAGACTGGGTCAGTGAGTATATTCAGTGGGGACTGGGTCAGTGAGTATATTCAGTGGGGACTGGGTCAGTGAGTATATTCAGTGGGGACTGGGTCAGTGAGTATATTCAGTGGAGACGGCCAGTGAGTATATTCAGTGGGGACTGGGTCAGTGAGTATATTCAGTGGGGACTGGGTCAGTGAGTATATTCAGTGGGGAGACGGTCAGTGAGTATATTCAGTGGGGACTGGGTCAGTGAGTATATTCAGTGGGGACTGGGTCAGTGAGTATATTCAGTGGGGAGACGGTCAGTGAGTATATTCAGTGGAGATTGGGTCAGTGAGTATATTCAGTGGGGACTGGGTCAGTGAGTATATTCAGTGGGGACTGGGTCAGTGAGTATATTCAGTGGGGACTGGGTCAGTGAGTATATTCAGTGGGGACTGGGTCAGTGAGTATATTCAGTGGGGACTGGGTCAGTGAGTATATTCAGTGGAGACGGCCAGTGAGTATATTCAGTGGGGACTGGGTCAGTGAGTATATTCAGTGGGGACTGGGTCAGTGAGTATATTCAGTGGGGAGACGGTCAGTGAGTATATTCAGTGGGGACTGGGTCAGTGAGTATATTCAGTGGGGACTGGGTCAGTGAGTATATTCAGTGGGGAGACGGTCAGTGAGTATATTCAGTGGAGATTGGGTCAGTGAGTATATTCAGTGGGGACTGGGTCAGTGAGTATATTCAGTGGGGACTGGGTCAGTGAGTATATTCAGTGGGGACTGGGTCAGTGAGTATATTCAGTGGGGACTGGGTCAGTGAGTATATTCAGTGGGGACTGGGTCAGTGAGTATATTCAGTGGAGACGGCCAGTGAGTATATTCAGTGGGGACTGGGTCAGTGAGTATATTCAGTGGGGACTGGGTCAGTGAGTATATTCAGTGGGGAGACGGTCAGTGAGTATATTCAGTGGAGACTGGGTCAGTGAGTATATTCAGTGGGGACTGGGTCAGTGAGTATATTCAGTGGGGACTGGGTCAGTGAGTATATTCAGTGGGGACTGGGTCAGTGAGTATATTCAGTGGGGACTGGGTCAGTGAGTATATTCAGTGGGGACTGGGTCAGTGAGTATATTCAGTGGGGAGACGGTCAGTGAGTATATTCAGTGGGGACTGGGTCAGTGAGTATATTCAGTGGGGACTGGGTCAGTGAGTATATTCAGTGGAGACTGGGTCAGTGAGTATATTCAGTGGAGACTGGGTCAGTGAGTATATTCAGTGGGGACTGGGTCAGTGAGTATATTCAGTGGAGACTGGGTCAGTGAGTATATTCAGTGGGGACTGGGTCAGTGAATATATTCAGTGGAGACTGGGTCAGTGAGTATATTCAGTAGAGACTAGGTCAGTGAGTATATTCAGTGGGGACTGGGTCAGTGAGTATATTCAGTGGGGACTGGGTCAGTGAGTATATTCAGTGGAGACTGGGTCAGTGAGTATATTCAGTGGGGACTGGGTCAGTGAGTATATTCAGTGGAGACTGGGTCAGTGAGTATATTCAGTGGGGACTGGGTCAGTGAGTATATTCAGTGGGGACGGTCAGTGAGTATATTCAGTGGAGACTGGGTCAGTGAGTATATTCAGTGGAGACTGGGTCAGTGAGTATATTCAGTGGGGACTGGGTCAGTGAGTATATTCAGTGGGGACTGGGTCAGTGAGTATATTCAGTGGAGACTGGGTCAGTGAGTATATTCAGTGGGGACTGGGTCAGTGAGTATATTCAGTGGGGACTGGGTCAGTGAGTATATTCAGTGGGGACTGGGTCAGTGAGTATATTCAGTGGAGTCTGGGTCAGTGAGTATATTCAGTGGAGACTGGGTCAGTGAGTATATTCAGTGGGGACTGGGTCAGTGAGTATATTCAGTGGAGACGGCCAGTGAGTATATTCAGTGGGGACGGCCAGTGAGTATATTCAGTGGGGACTGGGTCAGTGAGTATATTCAGTGGGGACTGGCTCAGTGAGTATATTCAGTAGAGAGTGGGTCAGTGAGTATATTCAGTGGAGACTGGGTCAGTGAGTATATTCAGTGGGGACTGGGTCAGTGAGTATATTCAGTGGAGACTGGGTCAGTGAGTATATTCAGTGGGGACTGGGTCAGTGAGTATATTCAGTGGAGTCTGGGTCAGTGAGTATATTCAGTGGAGACTAGGTCAGTGAGTATATTCAGTGGGGACTGGGTCAGTGAGTATATTCAGTGGGGACTGGGTCAGTGAGTATATTCAGTGGGGACTGGGTCAGTGAGTATATTCAGTGGAGACTGGGTCAGTGAGTATATTCAGTGGAGACTGGGTCAGTGAGTATATTCAGTGGGGACTGGGTTAGTGAGTATATTCAGTGGAGACTGGGTCAGTGAGTATATTCAGTGGAGACTGGGTCAGTGAGTATATTCAGTGGGGACTGGGTCAGTGAGTATATTCAGTGGAGACTGGGTCAGTGAGTATATTCAGTGGAGACGGTCAGTGAGTATATTCAGTGGGGACTGGGTCAGTGAGTATATTCAGTGGAGACTGGGTCAGTGAGTATATTCAGTGGGGACTGGGTCAGTGAGTATATTCAGTGGAGACTGGGTCAGTGAGTATATTCAGTGGAGACTGGGTCAGTGAGTATATTCAGTGGAGACTGGGTCAGTGAGTATATTCAGTGGAGACTGGGTCAGTGAGTATATTCAGTGGAGACTGGGTCAGTGAGTATATTCAGTGGGGACTGGGTCAGTGAGTATATTCAGTGGGGACTGGGTCAGTGAGTATATTCAGTGGAGACTGGGTCAGTGAGTATATTCAGTGGGGACTGGGTCGGTGAGTATATTCAGTGGGGACTGGGTCAGTGAGTATATTCAGTGGGGACTGGGTCAGTGAGTATATTCAGTGGAGACGGTCAGTGAGTATATTCAGTGGAGACTGGGTCAGTGCGTATATTCAGTGGAGACTGGGTCAGTGAGTATATTCAGTGGAGACTGGGTCAGTGAGTATATTCAGTGGAGACGGTCAGTGAGTATATTCAGTGGAGACTGGGTCAGTGCGTATATTCAGTGGAGACTGGGTCAGTGAGTATATTCAGTAGAGACTGGGTCAGTGAGTATATTCAGTGGAGACTGGGTCAGTGAGTATATTCAGTGGGGACTGGGTCAGTGAGTATATTCAGTGGAGACTGGGTCAGTGAGTATATTCAGTGGAGACTGGGTCAGTGAGTATATTCAGTGGAGACTGGGTCAGTGAGTATATTCAGTGGAGACTGGGTCAGTGAGTATATTCAGTGGAGACTGGGTCAGTGAGTATATTCAGTGGGGACTGGGTCAGTGAGTATATTCAGTGGGGACTGGGTCAGTGAGTATATTCAGTGGGGACTGGGTCAGTGAGTATATTCAGTGGAGACGGCCAGTGAGTATATTCAGTGGGGACTGGGTCAGTGAGTATATTCAGTGGGGACTGGGTCAGTGAGTATATTCAGTGGGGAGACGGTCAGTGAGTATATTCAGTGGGGACTGGGTCAGTGAGTATATTCAGTGGGGACGGTCAGTGAGTATATTCAGTGGAGACTGGGGTCAGTGAGTATATTCAGTGGAGACTGGGTCAGTGAGTATATTCAGTGGGGACTGGGTCAGTGAGTATATTCAGTGGGGACTGGGTCAGTGAGTATATTCAGTGGAGACTGGGTCAGTGAGTATATTCAGTGGGGACTGGGTCAGTGAGTATATTCAGTGGGGACTGGGTCAGTGAGTATATTCAGTGGGGACTGGGTCAGTGAGTATATTCAGTGGAGTCTGGGTCAGTGAGTATATTCAGTGGAGACTGGGTCAGTGAGTATATTCAGTGGGGACTGGGTCAGTGAGTATATTCAGTGGAGACGGCCAGTGAGTATATTCAGTGGGGACGGCCAGTGAGTATATTCAGTGGGGACTGGGTCAGTGAGTATATTCAGTGGGGACTGGCTCAGTGAGTATATTCAGTAGAGAGTGGGTCAGTGAGTATATTCAGGGAGACTGGGTCAGTGAGTATATTCAGTGGGGACTGGGTCAGTGAGTATATTCAGTGGAGACTGGGTCAGTGAGTATATTCAGTGGGGACTGGGTCAGTGAGAATATTCAGTGGAGTCTGGGTCAGTGAGTATATTCAGTGGAGACTAGGTCAGTGAGTATATTCAGTGGGGACTGGGTCAGTGAGTATATTCAGTGGGGACTGGGTCAGTGAGTATATTCAGTGGGGACTGGGTCAGTGAGTATTTCAGTGGAGACTGGGTCAGTGAGTATATTCAGTGGAGACTGGGTCAGTGAGTATATTCAGTGGGGACTGGGTCAGTGAGTATATTCAGTGGAGACTGGGTCAGTGAGTATATTCAGTGGAGACTGGGTCAGTGAGTATATTCAGTGGGGACTGGGTCAGTGAGTATATTCAGTGGAGACTGGGTCAGTGAGTATATTCAGTGGAGACGGTCAGTGAGTATATTCAGTGGGGACTGGGGTCAGTGAGTATATTCAGTGGAGACTGGGTCAGTGAGTATATTCAGTGGGGACTGGGTCAGTGAGTATATTCAGTGGAGACTGGGTCAGTGAGTAATATTCAGTGGGACTGGGTCAGTGAGTATATTCAGTGGAGACTGGGGTCAGTGAGTATATTCAGTGAGACTGGGTCAGTGAGTATATTCAGTGGAGACTGGGTCAGTGAGTATATTCAGTGGAGACTGGGTCAGTGAGTATATTCAGTGGGAGACTGGGTCAGTGAGTATATTCAGTGGGACTGGGTCAGTGAGTATATTCAGTGGGACTGGGTCAGTGAGTATATTCAGTGGGGACTGGGTCAGTGAGTATATTCAGTGGAGGACTGGGTCAGTGAGTATATTCAGTGGGGACTGGGTCAGTGAGTATATTCAGTGGAGACTGGTCAGTGAGTATATTCAGTGGAGACTGGGTCAGTGAGTATATTCAGTGGGAGACTGGGTCAGTGAGTATATTCAGTGGAGACTGGGTCAGTGAAGTATATTCAGTGGAGACTGGGTCAGTGAGTATATTCAGTGGAGACTGGGTCAGTGAGTATATTCAGTGGAGACTGGGTCAGTGAGTATATTCAGTGGAGACTGGGTCAGTGAGTATATTCAGTGGAGACTGGGTCAGTGGAGTATTTCAGTGGGAGGGACTGGGTCAGTGAGTATATTCAGTGGAGGACTGGGTCAGTGAGTATATTCATGGAGACACTGGGTCAGTGAGTATATTCAGTGGGGACTGGGTCAGTGAGTATATTCAGTGGAGACTGGGTCAGTGAGTATATTCAGTGGGACTGGGTCAGTGAGTATATTCAGTGGGACTGGGTCAGTGAGTATATTCAGTGGGGACTGGGTCAGTGAGTATATTCAGTGGGGACTGGGTCAGTGAGTATATTCAGTGGAGGACGGGTCAGTGAGTATATTCAGTGGAGACTGGGTCAGTGAGTATATTCAGTGGGGACTGGGTCAGTGAGTATATTCAGTGGGGACTGGGTCAGTGAGTATATTCAGTGGGGACTGGGTCAGTGAGTATATTCAGGGGGACTGGGTCAGTGAGTATATTCAGTGGGGACTGGGTCAGTGAGTATATTCAGTGGGGACTGGGTCAGTGAGTATATTCAGTGGGGACTGGGTCAGTGAGTATATTCATGCTGGGTCGCGAGGTGTCAATATTCAGTGGGGACTGGGTCAGTGAGTATATTCAGTGGAGACTGGGTCAGTGAGTATATTCAGTGGGGACTGGGTCAGTGAGTATATTCAGTGGGGACTGGGTCAGTGAGTATATTCAGTGGAGACTGGGTCAGTGAGTATATTCAGTGGGGACTGGGTCAGTGAGTATATTCAGTGGGGACTGGGTCAGTGAGTATATTCAGTGGAGACTGGGTCAGTGAGTATATTCAGTGGAGACTGGGTCAGTGAGTATATTCAGTGGAGACTGGGTCAGTGAGTATATTCAGTGGAGACTGGGTCAGTGAGTATATTCAGTGGGGACTGGGTCAGTGAGTATATTCAGTGGGGACTGGGTCAGTGAGTATATTCAGTGGGGACTGGGTCAGTGAGTATATTCAGTGGGGACTGGGTCAGTGAGTATATTCAGTGGAGACGGTCAGTGAGTATATTCAGTGGGGACTGGGTCAGTGAGTATATTCAGTGGAGACTGGGTCAGTGAGTATATTCAGTGGAGACTGGGTCAGTGAGTATATTCAGTGGGGACTGGGTCAGTGAGTATATTCAGTGGAGACTGGGTCAGTGAGTATATTCAGTGGAGACTGGGTCAGTGAGTATATTCAGTGGAGACTGGGTCAGTGAGTATATTCAGTGGGGACTGGGTCAGTGCGTATATTCAGTGGGGACTGGGTCAGTGAGTATATTCAGTGGAGACTGGGTCAGTGAGTATATTCAGTGGGGACTGGGTCAGTGAGTATATTCAGTGGAGACTGGGTCAGTGAGTATATTCAGTGGGGAGGGGGTCAGTGAGTATATTCAGTGGGGACTGGGTCAGTGAGTATATTCAGTGGAGACTGGGTCAGTGAGTATATTCAGTGGGGACTGGGTCAGTGAGTATATTCAGTAGAGACTGGGTCAGTGAGTATATTCAGTGGGGACTGGGTCAGTGAGTATATTCAGTGGGGACTGGGTCAGTGAGTATATTCAGTAGAGACTGGGTCAGTGAGTATATTCAGTGGGGACTGGGTCAGTGAGTATATTCAGTGGGGACTGGGTCAGTGAGTATATTCAGTGGAGTCTGGGTCAGTGAGTATATTCAGTGGGGACTGGGTCAGTGAGTATATTCAGTGGGGACAGGCTCAGTGAGTATATTCAGTGGGGACTGGGTCAGTGAGTATATTCAGTGGAGACGGTCAGTGAGTATATTCAGTGGAGTCTGGGTCAGTGAGTATATTCAGTGGGGACGGCCAGTGAGTATATTCAGTGGGGACTGGGTCAGTGAGTATATTCAGTGGAGACTGGGTCAGTGAGTATATTCAGTGGGGACGGCCAGTGAGTATATTCAGTGGGGACTGGGTCAGTGAGTATATTCAGTGGAGACTGGGTCAGTGAGTATATTCAGTGGGGACTGGGTCAGTGAGTATATTCAGTGGGGACTGGGTCAGTGAGTATATTCAGTGGGGACTGGGTCAGTGAGTATATTCAGTGGAGACGGTCAGTGAGTATATTCAGTGGAGTCTGGGTCAGTGAGTATATTCAGTGGGGACTGGGTCAGTGAGTATATTCAGTGGAGACTGGGTCAGTGAGTATATTCAGTGGGGACTGGGTCAGTGAGTATATTCAGTAGAGACTGGGTCAGTGAGTATATTCAGTGGAGTCTGGGTCAGTGAGTATATTCAGTGGGGACTGGGTCAGTGAGTATATTCAGTGGGGACTGGGTCAGTGAGTATATTCAGTGGAGACGGTCAGTGAGTATATTCAGTGGAGACTGGGTCAGTGAGTATATTCAGTGGAGACTGGGTCAGTGAGTATATTCAGTGGGGACTGGGTCAGTGAGTATATTCAGTGGAGACTGGGTCAGTGAGTATATTCAGTGGGGACGGTCAGTGAGTATATTCAGTGGAGACTGGGTCAGTGAGTATATTCAGTGGGGACTGGGTCAGTGAGTATATTCAGTGGGGACTGGGTCAGTGAATATATTCAGTGGGGACTGGGTCAGTGAGTATATTCAGTGGAGACTGGGTCAGTGAGTATATTCAGTGGGGACTGGGTCAGTGAGTATATTCAGTGGGGACTGGGTCAGTGAGTATATTCAGTGGGGACTGGGTCAGTGAGTATATTCAGTGGGGACTGGGTCAGTGAGTATATTCAGTGGAGACGGCCAGTGAGAATATTCAGTGGGGACGGCCAGTGAGTATATTCAGTGGGGACTGGGTCAGTGAGTATATTCAGTGGGGACTGGGTCAGTGAGTATATTCAGTGGAGACTGGGTCAGTGAGTATATTCAGTGGGGACTGGGTCAGTGAGTATATTCAGTGGAGACTTGGTCAGTGAGTATATTCAGTGGGGACTGGGTCAGTGAGTATATTCAGTGGGGACTGTGTCAGTGAGTATATTCAGTGGGGACTGGGTCAGTGAGTATATTCAGTGGGACCTGGTCAGTGAGTATATTCAGTGGAGACGGCCGGTGAGTATATTCAGTGGGGACTGGGTCAGTGAGTATATTCAGTGGGGACTGGGTCAGTGAGTATATTCAGTGGGGACTGGGTCAGTGAGTATATTCAGTAGAGACTGGGTCAGTGAGTATATTCAGTGGGGACTGGGTCAGTGAGTATATTCAGTGGGGACTGGGTCAGTGAGTATATTCAGTGGAGACTGGGTCAGTGAGTATATTCAGTGGGGACTGGGTCAGTGAGTATATTCAGTGGGGACTGGGTCAGTGAGTATATTCAGTGGGGACTGGGTCAGTGAGTATATTCAGTGGGGACTGGGTCAGTGAGTATATTCAGTAGAGACTGGGTCAGTGAGTATATTCAGTGGAGTCTGGGTCAGTGAGTATATTCAGTGGGGACTGGGTCAGTGAGTATATTCAGTGGGGACTGGGTCAGTGAGTATATTCAGTGGAGACGGTCAGTGAGTATATTCAGTGGAGACTGGGTCAGTGAGTATATTCAGTGGAGACTGGGTCAGTGAGTATATTCAGTGGGGACTGGGTCAGTGAGTATATTCAGTGGAGACTGGGTCAGTGAGTATATTCAGTGGGGACGGTCAGTGAGTATATTCAGTGGAGACTGGGTCAGTGAGTATATTCAGTGGGGACTGGGTCAGTGAGTATATTCAGTGGGGACTGGGTCAGTGAATATATTCAGTGGGGACTGGGTCAGTGAGTATATTCAGTGGAGACTGGGTCAGTGAGTATATTCAGTGGGGACTGGGTCAGTGAGTATATTCAGTGGGGACTGGGTCAGTGAGTATATTCAGTGGGGACTGGGTCAGTGAGTATATTCAGTGGGGACTGGGTCAGTGAGTATATTCAGTGGGGACTGGGTCAGTGAGTATATTCAGTGGGGACCTGGTCAGTGAGTATATTCAGTGGAGACGGCCGGTGAGTATATTCAGTGGGGACTGGGTCAGTGAGTATATTCAGTGGAGACTGGGTCAGTGAGTATATTCAGTGGGGACTGGGTCAGTGAGTATATTCAGTGGGGACTGGGTCAGTGAGTATATTCAGTGGGGACTGGGTCAGTGAGTATATTCAGTAGAGACTGGGTCAGTGAGTATATTCAGTGGGGACTGGGTCAGTGAGTATATTCAGTGGGGACTGGGTCAGTGAGTATATTCAGTGGAGACTGGGTCAGTGAGTATATTCAGTGGGGACTGGGTCAGTGAGTATATTCAGTGGAGACTGGGTCAGTGAGTATATTCAGTGGGGACTGGGTCAGTGAGTATATTCAGTGGAGACGGCCAGTGAGAATATTCAGTGGGGACGGCCAGTGAGTATATTCTGGACCCTGCTGGGTCCAGGGTATCCTTCTGAACCAATTAGAAGTCGGGCGGGTGATGTCTCTCCCGTGTCTTCCTGGGTCAATATTTTTTCCTCAACCGACATTGCGGAACGCTGATGGTATCTTGCTGTGTGAGAAACTGTGATTCCTACATTAATCCAGTGACTACAATTCAAGAATCACTTTATTGGCTGCAGAGGTTGTGAAAGGTCTTGTTGAAATGTAAGTTCCTGTTTGGGTGCGAGGTTTAACATTGGTACTGTTACAGATAATAACACTGCCAGCATGGAAAGGGCAAATTCAAATTTGCTTCGTTCATGTTCAAATGTGTTGGATTACCTCATTTGCACAACCGATTTTACTAAATCCAGTGCCAGTAATAGTTAATCTGGAGTGCACTGTCCCTTGCAAAGGTGTGATGTTGCTGATGGTGGGTGAATAACAGGGGGAGAGGCGGAACGTGAAGCTTCCATCATCAGTATTGTTGCTCGATGCCTGTTCACAGATGGGGTTCGGTGCTGTACAGTTATCATCGGATTGTGAATGTAGCTCCTCAGAGTGTCCTTCACACCAACAAACACACAAACAAACAATCAGCTGTTAACCCAGAGAATGTGTGTGTTGTATGGGGGGAGAGGGGGTCGGGGATGGGGTTGGGGGCGGGGGAGGAGCGGTATATTCAGTTTTATGGACAAGAGAAGCTCAAAATTTATTGATTTTCTGCAAATAATTCCAACTCTCAATAATTTTATTTTGTTCTACAATAAATTTCAATCATTTCACACTGACCAGCATCGGACCCCAGTCCATCACTGCCCTGAGTTTAAAATTCTCCTCCTGGTTTCCAGCCCCTCAACCCACCCTATCTCTGTAACCTCCTCCAGCCCCCCAACCCTCCCTATCTCTGTAACCTCCTCCAGCCCCTATACCCTCCCAATCTCTGTAACCTCCTCCAGCCCCTCGACCCTCCCAATCTCTGTAACTTCCTCCAGCCCCTCAACCATCCCAATCTCTGTAACCTCCTCCAGCCCCTCAACCATCCCAATCTCTGTAACTGCCTCCAGCCCCTCAACCTTCCCTATCTCTGTAACTGCCTCCAGCCCCTACAACCCTCCCTAGCTCTGTAACTGCCTCCAGCCCCTCAACCCTCCCAATCTCTGTAACTGCCTCCAGCCCCTCAACCCTCCCAATCTCTGTAACTGCCTCCAGCCCCTCAACCCTCCCAATCTCTGTAACCTCCTCCAGCCCCTACAACCCTCCCTATCTCTGTAACTTCCTCTAGCCCCTCAACCCTCCCAATCTCTGTAACTGCCTCCAGCCCCTACAACCCTCCCTAGCTCTGTAACTGCCTCCAGCCCCTCAACCCTCCCAATCTCTGTAACTGCCTCCAGCCCCTCAACCCTCCCAATCTCTGTAACTGCCTCCAGCCCCTCAACCCTCCCAATCTCTGTAACCTCCTCCAGCCCCTACAACCCTCCCTATCTCTGTAACTTCCTCTAGCCCCTCAACCCTCCCAATCTCTGTAACTGCCTCCAGCCCCTACAACCCTCCCTATCTCTGTAACCTCCTCCAGCCCCTCAACCCTCCCAATCTCTGTAACCTCCCCCAGCCCCTACAACCCTCCCAATCTCTGTAACTGCCTCCAGCCCCTACAACCCTCCCTATCTCTGTAACTGCCTCCAGCCCCTCAACCCTCCCAATCTCTGTAACTGCCTGCAGCCCCCTACAACACTCCCAATCTCTGTAACCTCCTCCAGCCCCTCGACCCTCCCTATCTCTGTAACCTCCTCCAGCCCCTCGACCCTCCCTATCTCTGTAACTGCCTCCAGCCCCCTACAACGCTCCCAATCTCTGTAACTGCCTCCAGTCCCTACAACCCTCCCAATCTCTGTAACTGCCTCCAGCCCCTCAAACCTCCCAATCTCTGTAACTACCTCCAGCCCCCCAAACCTCCCAATCTCTGTAACTACATCCAGCCCCCCAACCCTCCCAATCTCTGTAACCTCCTCCAGTCCCTACAACCCTCGCAATCTCTGTAACTGCCTCCAGCCCCCCAACCCTCCCTATCTCTGTAACCTCCTCCAGCCCCTCGACCCTCCCAATCTCTGTAACATCCTCCAGCCACTCAACCCTCGCTATCTCTGTAACCTCCTCCAGCCCCTCGACCCTCCCAATCTCTGTAACTTCCTCCAGCCCCTCAACCCTCCCCATCTCTGTAACTGCCTCCAGTCCCTCAACCCTCCCAATCTCTGTAACTACCTCCAGCCCCTACAACCCTCCCAATCTCTGTAACTACCTCCAGCCCCCCAACCCTCCCAATCTCTGTAACTTCCTCCAGTCCCTTCAACCCTCCCAATCTCTGTAACTGCCTCCAGCCCCTACAACCCTCCCTATCTCTGTAACCTCCCCCAGCACCATGACCCTCCCTATCTCTGTAACCTCCCCCTCCCCAGCACCATGACCCTCCCTATCTCTGTAACCTCCCCCAGCACCATGACCCTCCCTATCTCTGTAACCTCCCCCAGCATTATGACCCTCCCTGTCTCTGTAACCTCCCCCAGCACTCTGACCCTCCCTGTCTCTGTAACCTCCCCCAGCACCATGACCCTCCCTATCTCTGTAACCTCCCCCAGCACCATGACCCTCCCTATCTCTGTAACCTCCCCCAGCACTCTGACCCTCCCTGTCTCTGTAACCTCCCCCAGCACCATGACCCTCCCTATCTCTGTAACCTCCCCCAGCACCATGACCCTCCCTATCTCTGTAACCTCCCCCAGCACCATGAGCCTCCCTATCTCTGTAACCTCCCCCAGCACCATGACCCTCCCTGTCTCTGTAACCTCCCCCAGCACCATGACCCTCCCTATCTCTGTAACCTCCCCAGCACCATGACCCTCCCTATCTCTGTAACCTCCCCCAGCACCATGACCCTCCCTATCTCTGTAACCTCCCCCAGCACCATGACCCTCCCTATCTCTGTAACCTCCCCAGCACCATGACCCTCCCTGTCTCTGTAACCTCACCCAGCACCATGACCCTCCCTATCTCTGTAACCTCCCCCAGCACCATGACCCTCCCTATCTCTGTAACCTCCCCCAGCACCATGACCCTCCCTATCTCTGTAACCTCCCCCAGCATTATGACCCTCCCTATCTCTGTAACCTCCCCCAGCACTCTGACCCTCCCTATCTCTGTAACCTCCCCCAGCACCATGACCCTCCCTATCTCTGTAACCTCCCCCAGCACCATGACCCTCCCTATCTCTGTAACCTCCCCCAGCACCATGACCCTCCCTATCTCTGTAACCTCCCCCAGCATTATGACCCTTCCTATCTCTGTAACATCCCCCAACACTATGACCCTTCCTATCTCTGTAACCTCCCCCAGCACCATGAGCCTCCCTATCTCTGTAACCTCCCCCAGCACCATGACCCTCCCTATCTCTGTAACCTCCCCCAGCACCATGACCCTCCCTATCTCTGTAACCTCCCCCAGCACCATGACCCTCCCTATCTCTGTAACCTCCCCCAGCACTCTGACCCTCCCTATCTCTGTAACCTCCCCCAGCACCATGACCCTCCCTGTCTCTGTAACCTCCCCCAGCACCATGACCCTCCCTATCTCTGTAACCTCCCCCAGCACCATGACCCTCCCTATCTCTGTAACCTCCCCCAGCACTCTGACCCTCCCTATCTCTGTAACCTCCCCCAGCACCATGACCCTCCCTGTCTCTGTAACCTCCCCCAGCACTCTGACCCTCCCTATCTCTGTAACCTCCCCCAGCACCATGACCCTCCCTATCTCTGTAACCTCCCCCAGCACCATGACCCTCCCTATCTCTGTAACCTCCCCCAGCACTCTGACCCTCCCTATCTCTGTAACCTCCCCCAGCACCATGACCCTCCCTATCTCTGTAACCTCCCCAGCACCATGAACTTCCCTATCTCTGTAACCTCCTCAGCACCATGAACTTCCGAGATATCATTACTTTTCCAAATCTGGCATTATTTTTCAATAAACATTTTATTGAGGTATTTTTGGTTTTAGAACAACAACAAAATAAACAATGTCCATGAAACTATAAACATTGCGCAAAAGCTGTCTCCTCCCTTACAGGTCCCACCTTTATTACCCCCTACTCTTAGCTAAACAAACCCCCCCCCCCCCTGCTGACGATTAATTTTCCACAAAAACGTCGACGAACGGTTGCCACCTCTGGGTGAACCCTAACATTGACCCTCTCAAGGCAAACCTGATTTTCTCCAAACAGAGAATGCTAGCCATGTCCGATAGCCAGGTCTCCGACTTCGGGGGCTTTGAGTCCCTCCAAGCTGATAGTATCTGACTCTGGGCTACCAGGGAAGCAAAGGGCAGAACGTCTGCCCCTTTCTCCTCCTGGATTCCCGGCTCTTCCGACACCCCGAAAATCGCCACCTCTGGACTCAGTGCCACCCTTGTTTTTAACACCATGGACATGACATCCGCAAACCCCTGCCAGAATCCCCAAAGCTTCGGGCATGTCCAGAACATGTGGACATGTTTCGCTGGTCCTCCCGCACAGCTTACACATCTATCTTCTACCCCAAAGAATCTGCTCCTCCGGGTCACTGTCATGTGGGCCTGATGAACGACCTTAAATTGTATCAGGCTGAGCCTGGCACATGTTGCGGTCGCGTTGACTACTCAACGCGTCCGCCCAAAGGCCCTCCACTATCACACCTCCCAGCTCCTCCTCCCACTTGCGTTTCAGCTCCTCTGTCTGCATCTCCTCCAACCCCATAAGTTCCTTGTAAATCTTCCAAACTATAACGTGGATGAACATCTCACCTGGGATATATTCTGCTTCAATCCCTGCCAAATAAACATGCACCTGTTTGCTGCTTTCCTCAGCCGGCCTCACGTTCACCATTCCCTGCAGAAAGATACTTTGCTTCTCGTCCACGTAACCACTGCTGTAGAAAAAGGCCCCAGGGGAGGTGAAATGGTAAGAGAAGGAGCCTGTAGAGAAGGAACAACAGTCATCAAGGGCAGAGAAATCACCAAATCAGCTTCATACTGTACCCGAGAGCAACAAGAAGCCATCAGTGTAAAGAAAGAAAGAGGAGCATTTCTGCCCTATGGCATGAAAGTATCTCTGTTAGTGGATAGGAAATCCAGAGGCCAAGACTAATCTGGAGACTCAACCCAAATTCCACCGTGCCAATTGGGGTATTTAATTTCAATTCAGCAACAAAACCCGGAATATAACACTAGTCCCAGCCACAAAACTACTGAATTGTCTTAACAACCAACCTGGTTCACTGATGTCCTTCAGGGAAGGAAATCTGCCGTCCTTACCCGGTCTGTCCAGACCCACAGCAATGTGGTTGTCTCTGAAATGGCCCAGCGAGATGCTCAGCTGTCAAGAAGGTGGCTCAGCGCCACCTTTTCAAGGGTAGTTAGCAATGAGAGCCAACTGCTGGTCTAGCTCAATCCTGTGCATGAAAATCTCAGAATGTCCCAAAGTGCTTTGCAGTTGTCATGGTTACACTGCAGTAAATGTGGTAGATGGACATCACGGGCGGGATTCTCCTACAACTGGCCGGATGCGCCGACACCGGCGCCAAGAGCAGCGCGAACCGCTCTGGCATCGGGAATCCTCCGCACTTCCAGGGGCTAGGCCGGCGGCGGAGGGGTTGGCACCACGGCAATCGGCGCCAAAGGGCCGGCGCGAGTTGGCGCATGCGCATAACCGCCGACCTGGTTCCGTGCATGAGCAAACCGGCCAGCGAGTTCCTGCGCATGCGCAGGGAGGTACTTCTCCGCGCCGGCCATGGTGAAGCCCGACAGAGGCCGGCACGGAGGGAAAGAGTGCCCTCACGGCACAGGCCTGCCCACAGATCAGTGGGCCCCGATCGCGGGCCAGGCCACCATGGGGGCCCCCGCTGGGGACAGATCCTCCCACACCCTCCTGAGGACACACCTCACCGGCCACCAAGCCAGGTCCCGCCATGATGGACCATGTCCATTCAGGACTGGCCAGACACTGATGGCCGCTCGGCCCTTCGGGGCCTGGAGAATTGCTGGGGGAGGGGGGGGGTCGCTGCCAACAGCCCCCGACCGGCGTGGCGTAAACACCCCCCCCCCCCCCCGTCCGAAAACTGGCGCCGGAGAATACTGCCCCACAGGTCTCACAGTCAGCATTTCCAATAAGAGCAGAGGACTGGGGTTGGGGGGGGGGGGGGGGGGGGGTGTTCCCCTGGTGTCCTGGCCAATATTTATCCCCCAGTCAGTGTGTCACAAGCAGGCGATCTGAGTTATTACTACATTGCTGTTTGTGGGATCTTGCTGTGAAATGAAATGAAACGAAAATGGTTTATTGTCACAAGTAGGCTTCAAATGAAGTTACTGTGAAAAGCCCCTAGTCACCACATTCCGGCACCTGTTCGGGGAGGCTGGTACGGGAATTGAACCGTGCTGCTGGCCTGCCTTGGTCTGCTTTAAAAGCCAGCGATTTAGCCCTGTGCTAAACCAGCCCCTATATGGTGCAAAAAGCGACCACTGTATTTCCCACATCACAACAGTGAACTCACTTCCAAAGTACTGCACTGACTGTAAAACACTTTGCGATGTCCTGAGGTTCGGGGTTAGAGAAACCCAAATCTTCTCCTTTCCACAGGAGCCTCATTAAAAACAGTCAGCTTTAAAAATACACACAGAGCAAAGCTTCATCTCTGAGATTTTTTTTTAGTGTGTATCAACCTCCTGGATGATTTGCAACAATCTGGAAATAGGTCAAGCTAAATTTTTAAACATTCAGCAGAAGGCATGTTAATTCTCAAGGTTCTCCTGTACATCAATGGGATTTGACAGAAGTGAGGAGCTTCCTTTGAAATGAAATGCAGGAGTGGTGGACTTGCCTGATTTAGTGGCAGCTTCCCCACTGATAAATCCGCTCCCGTTGTAGTTCACATCACTGGGCCTGGAGACGCTGAAGACTCTGTACCTCAACCCTTGGATTAAATTTGGTGCCTTCCACTGCCATCGTACTGTGTCCCCAACAAAGATATCCAGGATCGAGGGGTTCCATTTGTACCCCACTCCCAGTGCTGTCGGGAAAAAATGGTGACCAATGGGAATAGGAAACATTGTCGAGAAATAAAACCTTCATCGCAAGAGAGAAATTCAAGAATTTACAAGTTTTTAAATTCACAGTCAGGGATATCCTCGCATTTCCAAGATTTCTGTGATTCAAGGGAAACATTCCATCTCCTCGGAGAGAGCTTCATTCATTTCACGGAGTGTTTGTCACGTTAAACAGAGGTTACAGCTTTTTTTCTGACACCAATTCAGTCACCTCCAGGGTCCGAGGTCCGGGGAGTCACGAGGGGGCAGAACCTTAAAATTCAAGCCAGGCCGTTCAGGGGTGATAATCAGGAAGCACGTTGATGCACGACGGGGAGTGGGAATCTGGAACCCTCTCCCCCTCAAAAAGGCTGGGGGTCAGCTGAAAATTTCCAAACCGGGTTTGGTCGGCTTTTCTGAGGGGAGAGTGTTAAGGGGGAACGAAACCAAACTGGGGTAGATGGAGCCTACCATCTAATTCAAAAGGTTTCGATGGTTTGAATGTCTTCCTTCTGGTTGCAATGTTTATATTTACCATAGAGAGCTGGGACACTGGGATACCCTCAATTACCACACAGGAGAGAAGATTGGTAATTCAAAGGCTTTAATCATCAGAGAACTGAACAGCAGCCGAGAAGTGTGCTCACCACATGCTGCCGAGTGAGCCTCTGCTTATATACCGTTTCCTGGGGGCGGAGCCAGAGGCGGAGTCCCCCAGGGTTCCAAGCCCGATCTTAAAGGGCCAATGTATTAAAGGTGAGGTACAGTTACAGCAGCTACTGATACCATTCATCACAGACACATAAACATCACAGTTTGCACAAAATGCCACTTACTCTGGTTGCTGCCGTTGTTGGTGATTACAAAGTTTCTTCCAGTTGAATTGAGGACACACTCCAGCAAGTTTGGTGACGCAAAGGTTATGTGACATGGAGCAGAACCTGTCAACACCGCACATCACAGAATATTCCAGAGCAGAAAAAAATAGTCACCGATTGTTATAAAATCCTGCTGTAATTCAACCCAATCAGATTAATCATTTGCAGAAAAGGTGGGAATGTGAAATATTAAGTTAATCTAGCTATGTATTTACAGGGCAATCATTCGAATATTGAGGAAGTATCTCAGAGCACAAATGAGTCGAGGTTTCACTGAAAGGCATTATTACAGGTTAGCGTAATCTTACCAACTTGGATACTGTTGTCATCTGGGATGGGACTGAAACCAGAGCCAGAGATGGTGATTTTGGAACCCCCATAAACTGATCCGGTCCGGGGAGTGACTCCTGTTACACGCAAGACGTACTCAATGGAAGCATTTACAGAATTGCTGCCGGGATAGAGAGAGGAGAACAATCCCATTAGAACAAAGCATTAACGTTACTGAAGATGAAACAAAAAGTACAGATGAAATTTTTCAGGAAACGTTACCATTCAGTCCCGAAATGTAAATTTGATGTGGAAATATGGGGCTCGATTCAACCAAATAGGAACAAAGTCCCCTAGCGAGCGCGTTTAGCCGCGTGGTTCCCCGGCACTTTGCAGTGCTGACAAACGCATGACTATTCAACGGGACTCACGTTGTGTAACAGGACAGGAGCTGCAACCGAGGCCTCACATCGCCCCGTTTTGTACAGTGAGGAACTCCGCTCACTGGAACTCCCCCAGTGTAGCGAGAGATCACTGCCTTGTTATGCTCTTGGCATAGCATAAGCGACTTCCTTGATGTTCACTCTGACAAAGGAAGGTTCAGACGTGGAGATAACTTCAACACGTTTATTGAACTATTTACAATTCTCCTACTCGGGTTCGCCACTAATGTTAATCTTTTTATAGCTACTCAGACTGACAAACCAGTCTGCTACAATCCACGTGGTGGGTGTGATGTTGAATCAACCCTGTGTCTGTATTCACTGAGTGTCTCCACTGGAAAGAGGAAGATTATGTGTGCTGTGTCCTTTATATATGGGTTGGTGTAATGCCCCCCTGTGGTAGTGTCACCTCTGTGCGTATCGTGAATTCCCAATGATCGTGTCCTATCTAACTGACCTATTGGTTGAGTGTCTGTGTGTCATGTCTCTGGTGCTCCCTCTAGTGTCTAGCTAGTCTACATGTACTTACATTAACCCCTTGTGTATCTACAGTGATGCATATCACCACAATCAGGTTCTCCGAGGCACCCATAGCCCCATCCCCAGCCACAGCACACAATGGAAGGGTCGACAGCACCCCCCCCCCCCCCCCCCACACTGGGCATCCACAGCCTGATTGTGTGGAGAAAATGCCAGCTTGGCACCTTGGCAGTGCTAACCTAGTACTACCCATGCCAGTTGGCACTGCCACTCAGGTACCTTGGCAGAGCCAGCTGGCACCCAGGTGGCAATGCCAGGGTACCAGACAGACAGTGTCAGAGTGCCCAGGTAGCACCAGCAGTGCCAGGGTACCACCCCGCCCAAAGGACATGCAACGGGGGCTTCTGACTCCCTGGGAGACCTGCACTGTGCCGTCCGGTCCCCATTACTGGGGACAAGTGCTGAACGGCGTTGGCCCGAGGTGTCTGAGGCAAAGGGGATGAATCCCAAACTCTCAGGAATCTGCACATTAGAGTCAGACTAGCCGTCTCGCTCTAATATACAGATTTGCCAAAAACTGATCCCGTCCACAATGGACGGGATTTACATTGAAACGTCTCACGAGTTTGCGTTGGATCTCGCGTTTGCGAGCCGGGTAGATCCTGGGAGCGGGGTCTCCCGGCATTTATTGGCCACGCTGTGCCGTGGCGAGCTGCTTTTCCGGCGCAGCGTGGCAATTGGATGGCACCCATAGTTTAAGGGGCCATCTGTGGGGACACAGCGAGTTGTTGTGATCTGGAAGGTTCTGCCTGAAAGGCTGGTGGAAGCAGATTCGATAATAACTTTCAAAAGGGAATTGAATAAACATATGAAGGGGAAAGGTTCACGGGGATAAGGGGAAGGGGGGGGGGGGGGGGGGGGGGCGCAGGACAACTTTCAGCGCAGTTCATCCAGGGGCAGCACAGACTCGATGGGCAAAAAGTCCTCCCTCTGTCCTGAAATGAAAATCGCTTATTGTCACGAGTAACCTTCAATGAAGTTACTGTGAAAAGCCCCTCGTCGCCACGTTCTGGCGCCTGTCCGGGGAGCGAACCGTGCTGCTGGCCTGCTTGGTCTGCTTTAAAAGCCAGCGATTTAGCTCAGTGAGCTAAACCAGTCTTGTATCATTCTATAACATTAATCTCCAATTAAGATATTGCAGCAAAACGAGTTTGGGATTTGTCCATTCCACCACAACCCAGACTGACATGGGGCACATTGCTGATCATTTCTGACTCTGAAGTCAATTCTTTGTCAGTTACATTTGGCAGGTTTAGTAGCACAGTGGTTAACACAGTTGCTTTACAGCACCGGGATCCCAGGTTCGATTCCCGGCTTGGGTCACTGTCTGTGCGGAGTCTGCACGTTCTCCCCGTGTCTGCGTGGGTTTCCTCCGGGTGCTCCGGTTTCCTCCCACAAGTCCCGAAAGACGTGCTGTTAGGTGAATTGGACCTTCTGAATTCTCCCTCTGTGTACCCGAACAGGCGCCGGAATGTGGCAACTAGGGGATTTTCACAGTAACTTCATTGCAGTGTTAATGTAAGCCTACTTGTGACAATAAAGATGATTTATTATTATAAACTAGGCACAGTTCACCACTTTAACATCTAAACGTCACAAAACAAAAAATTCTGGCATTGATGGTATAAATAAGAATAATTGAACTCATTGAAGCCAGTCGGTTATTGAATCTATTTTTAGTGTCACAGACTGTCCCCTGAGATGCACAATTTTTAAAAATTAATTTACAGATTGTGGGCAGCACTGTTGTGCCCAGCATTCATTGTTAATCTCTAATTGCCGCTCAGAAGGTGGTGGTGAGCCGCCTTCTTAAGTTGCTGCAGTCCATGTGGTGTAGGTACACCCACTGTGCTGTTAGGGAGGGAGTTCCAGGATTTTGACCCAGCGACAGTGAAGGAACGGAGATATATTTCCCAGTCAGGGTGGTGACTGACTCCGAGGGGTACCTCCACATATCACAAAGAGATTTTTCTGAGCTCCTTCTCACTGATTTGCATATTCCTAAATGCAAACTCTGCCCTGAATTTGTATAATTAGACAGCATCTTTGAACAGAAAATTAAAACAAAACTTGCGTTAAAAAATATTCCTTGATACAGCTGTACATAGGGATCTCACAGAAATATAATTTTAATTAAATTCCACCAGCTGTGAGTAACTCAATTTTAAATGACTGAAAATCACTTTTTAAAACTTTACTGAATTTTTTACCCATTTAATTGGCAAAGATAGGCCAGGCTTCTCCCCTGCCCGGTGGGGCGGGAGGTCCCGGCGACGAGGAGCTGCGTGAACCACTCCGGCGTTGGACCACCCGGAAGGTGGCTAGGCCGGCGGCGGTGGGGTTGGCAATGTGCCAACCGGCGCCGAAGGGCCTCTGCCAGCCAGCGCGAGTTGGCGCATGTGCGGAAGCGCCAGTGTGTGCTGGCGTCATCCCAGCGCGTGCACAGGGGGGGTTCTTCTCCGTGCCGGCCGTGGCAGAGGTTGACAGCGGCCGGCACGGAGGGATTGGATTGGATTGGATTGGATTGGATTGGATTGGATTGGATTGGATTGGATTGGATTGGACTTGTTTATTGTCACGTGTACCGAGATACAGTGAAAAGTATTTTTCTGCGAGCAGCTCAACAGATCATTCAGTACATGGGAAGAAAAGAAAATACATAACAGGGCAATACAAGATATACAATGTAACTACATAAGCACCGGCATCGGATGAAGCATACAGGGTGTAGTGTTAATGAGGTCAGTCAATAAGAGGGTCATTTAGGAGTCTGGTGACAGTGGGGAAGAAGCTGTTTTTGAGTCTGTTCGTGTGTGTTCTCAGACTTCTGAATCTCCTGCCCGATGGAAGAAGTTGGAAGAGTGAGTAAGCCGGGTGGGAGGGATCCTTGATTATGCTGCCTGCTTTCCCCCAGCAGCGGGAGGTGTAGATGGAGTCCATGGATGGGACGCGGGTTCGTGTGATGGACTGGGCGGTATTCACGACTCTCTGAAGTTTCTTGCGGTCCTGGGCCGAGCAGTTGCCATACCAGGCTGTGATGCAGCCCGATAGGATGCTTTCTATGGAAAGAGTACCCCCATGGCACAGGCTGGCCCGCGGATTGTGGCCCCCCCCCAGGGCCAGATCCCCCCGCTCCCCCCCGAGGACTCCACAATCCGCCTGTAGAGTCAGGTCCCGCTGGTACGGACCTGGTTTGATTTACGCCGGTGGGACCGGCCCAAAACGGGCGGCCGCTTGGCCCATCGCGGGGCGGAGAATCGCTGGGGGGGGGGGGGGGGGGAAGGGGGGGGCGCTGCCAGCGGCCGCTGACTGGCGCGGCGCGATTCCCACCCCCACCAAAACCTCGGCGCCGGAGAATTCAGCAGCCAGCATTGGGCCGGTGGGGCTGGATTCACGTCGCCCTGCCGGCAATTCTCCGCCCCAGCGGGAGGGGGGGGGGGGGAATCCCGCCCGGGCAGTTTTTTGGGAAAATTTAAAAATTATTTTCAAAAATTTGAAAAACTTGTCCAAAGTCCTTGAGCTCAAAAGAACCAACTTAATTTTTGGAGCTTCCAGCCAATGAAGCCGCTCCCTTTGGTAATTAATTCATCATTGGGGGCGTGGCCAGTTTTTTGGGCAAGGTTTGCATCCGATTCCGCCGAATGCAATTTATACTTCAAATTCTGCCATCTTTTGCACAGTTTACACCAACTTGGAGGAAAAATAATGAGCGCAGAGAATGAACGTCAGGTCCTCCTACCCAATAGGTGTTTGTAGGTAGATTCTGTAATTGCCCGGAAGGACGCGAGGCAGGCGACAGGTGATATTGTTAGTTGACCATCGAAGAATTGGACACTCAAAGTTCCCAATTGATACAAAACTGCCTTCAGATCTGTTGCCAAAATCTGATCCATGGATTGTGAGATTGGAACCACCTAGAAAATAATTACAAAGAAGTTGAAAGGCTGTTGTTGAAGCAGAAATATGAAGAGATACAGTCAATCAGCGTGCCATTCGATATCAGCACAGCTAAGCAACAGCATCATTTATATCGATCCTGAAACAGAGGAAAACAACAAAGATTGTCCAACACAGGAACCTGCCAAACCCTCCTCCCACCCTACTTCATCTCAAACTCGGAGTCAGAAGCATTGGCTTCAGAGTCCCCTCCAGGAGCTGATGGCCAAGGAAGTTACATTCATATTGTGGCCAATGGGTTAAGTGTCATCCTCCAACCTACCAATGACAGGTGAATTCCTGGTCAGCCATGCGATGGAAAGAACGTTGGAGACTCTGCCATCACTGTCCATAGCTCCAATCAATGCCCGTCCCTAATTGCTGTTGAGAAGGTAGTGGTGAGCTACCTCCTTGAGCCGCTGCAGTCCATGTGATGTAGGTATACCTACGGTGCTGATAGGGAGGGAGTTCCAGGATTTTGACACAGTGACTATCTCATACTGATTGACACTTCATTCACCACCTCAAAGATTCACTTCTCCCACCACTGACCAACAGTGGTAACAATGTATCATCTACAAGGTGCCCTGCAGGAAATCACCAAGGCTCCTTAGGCAGCACCTTCAAATCCACTGACCACTGCCATCTAGAAGGACAAGGGGAGCAGACACATGGGAACCCCACCACCTGGAGGTTCCCCTCCAAGTCACTCATCACCCTGACTGGGAAATGTATTGGACGTACCTTTACTGTTGCTGGGTCAAAATCCCGGAAGTCCCTTTCTAACAGCACTGTGGGTGTACCTACACCATAAGGACTGCAATAGCTCAAGAAGGTGACTCACCATCACCTTCTCAAGGGCAATTAGGGATGGACAGTACATACTGGGCCTAGCCAGCGAACCAGGCCTGCTAAACGTAGTCGGCATGTTCTGTTTCTATTTCATATTTCCATCTGCAGTCTGTGCATATTTTTTATTTTGAACAGTGACTTACCTGCCACGCTGCTTGTTGTCGGATTTATTAGTGAGATTGTGGGAAACTGTGTGTCAACGTAAGTGAAGGAAAAGGGCACTGTGCTGGATATTCCATCAGCAATCAGGGAGATGTTGCAGATTCCGACAGGTGCCTGGTGTAAGAACCGAGAAGCAGAAGGAAATTAATTATTTCTCACATGTCCTTTTATAGGGCAGTCAGAATGTAACGAAGCGAATGGTTAAATGAGCCTTAATAAAAGCTGAATAGCTATAACCACCATCACTCTGACAGACAGAACTCAAACTAAAATGAACATCCAAACTGGTCTCAGAAAGTGAGCCCGGATTGGCAGATATTAAATTCACAATCGGTGCTTCACGCATCACTCAACCTATGTGCAAGTTCTTAACTCATACAGTTTTATAAAAGGTTTGTCATGTTTCAAGCAGATACTTTGATTCCCTTATTAGAAATAGAAGCATAGTACATATTTAATGCCTTATGGATTGAAGTCAAATTAACGACCAATGGATAATGGAATTACTTCCTCTTGCATTTGTCTCATTTTCTGATAATAACCATTCACCATTGAGATCATTATTATATTTCCAGCTTGGAGCAACATTCTGTAGATCAGGAGCAGGAACTGATACAGAATCTGCTGTTTACAAAGAGAATTATCCACATGATCAAATCATTTTGATATAATGGAATTCTGTAACAAGCAAGATTTCACAATTCTCAAATTATACTTGGTGACTGTCAATGCCCTGAGTATCTGTGTGAACTTCTGTCATTCTCCAACTTAAAGGAAATACAAATCCATTAAAATGAAATAGATGAATTTCTCTATTAAGATAACCTCAATTTAACATGAAGGTAAGATGCCAGCATCCACTTCCATTCATTTCCAGACATTTTATTGTCTGTCAAAAAGGAGCTCCATCAAATCACACAGGTATTATCGGCATTAACACTTCCCAGGCAAATGAAATGAAATGAAATGAAAATCGCTTATTGTCACAAGTAGGCTTCAAATGAAGTTACTGTGAAAAGCCCCTAGTCGCCACATTCTGGCGCCTGTTCGGGGAGGCTGGTACGAGAATTGAACTGTGCTGCTGGCCTGCCTTGGTCTGCTTTCAAAGGCAGCTCTTTAGCCCTGTGCTAAACCAGCCCCTATAAATGGATGAAAAATTGTGAGGTTCATGCACCCTAACCTCTGAGGTGTGCTCCCAGTGGGAGCGTGAATTTGTAAATTTATCCATGTTGGTTCAATTAAACTGGTTGGAGGGAACGTGTGTGATAATGAGATAATGAGGACTAAATCCAGATATCCAGCAGTCAGCTGGAGTCAAAGCAGCAAGTCAGGAATCCTGCTCAACTTTGAATTTCAAATTTCTTTGCGCAATAATATGGGAGAGGAGAAAGGAGAGATGCCTTAGAGACACACACTGGGAACATGGACAATGACATTAGGAATAATATTCTTCTACCTTTCGGTTGGAAATTACTTAGTTTAGTTAGAAAGAGATCAGGTGTTGCTACATTAATAATCTTTATTATTATCACAAGTAGGCTTACATTAACACTTCAATGAAGTTACTGTGAAAATCCCCTAGTTGCCACATTCCGCCGCCTGTTCGGGTACACGGAGGGAGAATTCAGAATGTCCAATTCATCTAACAACACGTCTTTCGGGACTTGTGGGAGGAAACCGGAGCACCCGGAGGAAACCCACGCAGACACGGGGAGAACGTGCAGACAGTGACCCAAGCCGGGAATCGAAGCTGGGACCCTGGTGCTGTGACGCAACAGTGCTAACCACTGTGCTACCCTGCTGCCCATAATCATGATGTCTGATACAGTCCAGTCCACCTGTACACAAGGTGTGATCAGGTGCCTCAGTTGTTGGGTGTGAACTGAAGCAGTTCAGCGCATCCCAGGGTAATTCCTCCTCAGACCTTCCACACAACTCAACACAACTCATCCCAGGGTAATTCCTCCTCAGACCTTCCACACAACTCAACACAACTCATCCCAGGGTAATTCCTCCTCAGACCTTCCACACAACTCAACACAACTCTTCCTTTCCAATTTGTGGAAACTGGACACTCTGAACATAGACATCCTGAAAAGCAAAACTCACACCAACCCCCCCCCCCTCCCCCCACCCCCCCCCCCCCCCCCTCCACCACCATAAAGGCTCAACATCCCCCCCAAAACTCAACATCCCCCCCAACGACCCAACATCACCACCCCCCCCCCCCCCCCCCTCGGCCAGGCGAGATGCTGTGACAGTCGCTCACCGCTGGAACGATACATTTCTTCTCAACAGGACTTTCTGTAAGGAGGGGGCAGGTCTTCCCTCCAATTAAAACTGTTGAATTGGGAGTGAAGCCACAACCAGAAATTGTCAGAATCATTCCTCCTGAAGAAGAGAAACAGATGGTCAATAGGTCGGCCCCTAACCCTAACCCCCAATTAAATGTTGAAAGACACAAAGTTCAATGATTATTGAAGTTTATACACAAACCAGGGAAGCTAGGTACTGAGGCGGCCACTCAGCCCTTTGGCCCTGTTCTATCATCTATCTGATCCTGATTCAACTCCTCTTACCTGGAATAAAAATCTGCCAATCTGAGTCTCAAAAGCTCAAAGAAATTCCCACCCTGGAAAAGTTTTTAGTGGGGAGAGAGTTCAAGATTCCCATTGATCTTTGTTTAAAGAGAGCTTCCTGACCTCACCCCTGAATGGCCTGGCTCGGGTGTAAGATGGTGACTCCTAATGTCCCCACTGGGGGGATAAAATGGATTCATACAGACACTAAAGCCATTTCAATCAATCTGAGTTAGTGAGAACGCACAAACTGGACCCGGCGGGGGGTCGGAGAATACCACCCGGGGAGAACATCCAAACTCCACACAGACAGTCACCCGAGGCTGGAATTGAACCCGGGTTCCTGGCGCTGTGAGGCAGCAGTGCTAACCGCTATGCCCCCCACATGTGGCAGATGGATACCGACTGTAAAGGTGTGAGAGGGGATGTATTTTGGCAGAAGCTATCGGAGCAGGGAATCTCTTTATTAGATAGTCCCTGAGGATTAAACATGACTTTGGCTCTGGTTCCATGGGTCTGGAGATGGCTGGTCCTTTTACATCCTTGTAATGACCTGGAACCCGCTCCTCACGCGGACGGAGATGATCAACGGTTTTAGAAGGAAATTGGATGGACACGAGGGGAATGAACTCTTAGAGTTACAGGATTGTGCCCTGGAGAACCAGCATAGACTCGATGGACTGAATGGCCTCCTTCTCTGCCGTAAATGACACTAAAGGCTGGGATTTTCCACTCCCCAAATTGGGAGAGCACAGTAAGAAGTCTTACAACACCAGGTTAAAGTCCAACAGGTTTGTTTCAAACACGAGCTTTCGGAGCACGGCTCCTTCTTCAGGTGAATGGCTGAAGGTGGTTGAGCCGAGACAACACCTTGAGGTGGTTGTCCCATTCACCTGAAGAAGGAGCCGTGCTCCGAAAGCTCGTGTTTGAAACAAACCTGTTGGACTTTAACCTGGTGTTGTAAGACTTCTTACTGTGCTCACCCCAGTCCAACGCCGGCATCTCCACATCAAATTGGGAGAGGCAGTGAAATGTCCATTGAATTCCAGGCCCTGTGACTCGGATACAATGGGAGGAAGACGCTCTCTCTGTGTCAGACCTGGTTTAAGGAGAGAGCCTGATTAAGGCTGGCTGCAGAATTGCAGTGCAGAAAAGACACTTTCCCCCAACTTTGTAGGTGCAGAGGAAACAAATCCTAAAACATTGATATTTGACCCTGGGGGCATGTTTGAACATGATTTGTCCATTTCCTACAATATCCAGAACACAAGCAGCGTTAACAGAAATAAAAATCAATTCAGGATTTGATAGCCTGACCCAGCCAACATTTCGAACCCAAAACATTTGACAAAATGTATTTTAAACTTTGTTTACCACCTGCAATAGATGGGCAGAAATCCAGAAGAAATAACAGATCAGGAACGTCTCTGTATGATAAAAGATCAGTGAAGAGGGGAAAACAATTTTCCGCAAAAGATTTCATCATTGGCCAACCCTTACTGTGGCCGAGGTTTCCCGTAAGCTTTTGCCATTTCTTTTCTGGATTACCCAGCACATCGTAATGCACAGTTGCTTTCGATGCCCCAGACCTTGAACGATGTAGGTGACCACCATTTGTTCAAAATTACATCGGCCATCGTCATTTTAATGGATTGAAAATACTGCAAAGGTCGCTTTTTTTCCGAAAGAGGGCACGTTATTAAAGACTGCCAGAGGCAGTGTTATTATATTTAGTGAGACCACCAGTGAACAGAATTGTTCTTCTCTGAAATAAACAGAACACAAGATGTTATCAACCGTTAAACTGATGTTAATGCAACAGCTATTGCTCTCTGGTCTCTCGAGCCCTGTGCCCATTTTAAACATGAACGTCTTAAGTGCCAGGAGTGTAACTGAAGGAGGATGTTAATGTTTAATGGTGATTTATGTACTTGCTTATTTATTCTACAATCCGTACCTTCAGTGCTGCCCACAGCTGGTGATATGTTTGTAACTTCCATTTGAAAGGTGAACAGGAATGTCTGGTTCCCGGAATGTTTTGCAAAGCCGAGGCCAGCAATGTAGACAGTGATAGGAGATGATGTATAACTGGCAGTCTCAATCTTACAGGTAATTTCAGTATCTGAAGACAAAGTAACAAAAAATGTAAATGATCAATTCAACTAGCAATAAAAAAGGGTGCATTTTCCGTTAATTTCACCCCCCTAATGGCTTTCAATATAAAGAGATGATGTGGAGATGCCGGCGTTGCACCAGGTTAAAGTCCAACAGGTTTGTTTCAAATCACTGGCTTTCGGAGCACAGCTCCTTCCTCAGGTGAATGGAGGAAGGAGCAGTGCTCCGAAAGCTAGTGATTTGAAACAAACCTGTTGGACTTTAACCTGGTCTTCTTACAATATAAAGAGATACATAGCATTATCTTTGTACATAAAGATGATATATATTTTTTTTTTAATGCATTTTATTACAAAATGTATTAATACAGGTTCCAGAAAATAAACAACCCGGGAAACATACTTTCCAACAATCAACTATACAGTCTGTACAGATTTTTCCCCTTTTTCCCCCCTTCTCCCCTGCCCCCACTGATGAACAGCTCCTCAAACACAGCCACAAACATCCCCCACCTATTTTCAAACTCCCCTGCTGAGCCCCTTAACTCATACTTTATCTTCTCTAACCGCAGGAAGTCATACAGGCCACCCAACCATGCTGCTACCCCCGGTGGCGATGCCGACCGCCACTCCAGCAAAATTCGCTGCCGTGCAATCAGAGAGGTGAAGGCCACGACATCGACCTTCCTCCTCTCCATGAGCTCCGGCTTCTCTGAAACCCCAAGCTCTAAGATAAGAAGGACAGGGGCTGCAGGCGCATGGAAACTCCAAACCTGCAAATTCCCCTCCAAGTCACTCACTGTTCTGAATTGGATTCTATGGCCATTCCTTCAGACACTGGGTCAAAATTCTGGATCTCCCTTCCTTAGTTTCTCAGGATAGTGTCCTCGGCTCAACCACCTTCAGCTGCTTCATCAATGGCCTTCCCTCCATCATAAGCTCAGAAGTGGGGATGTTTGCGGATGACTGCACAATGTTCAGCACCATTCACAACTCCTCAGATAATGAAGCAGTCCGTGTCCAAATGCAGTGAGACCTGGACAATATCCAGGCTTGGGGCTGACAAGTGGCAAGTTACATTCATGCCACACAAGTGCCAGGCAATGACCATCTCCTACAAGAGAGGATCTGACCATCTCCCCATACTTTTCAATGGCATTACCATCGCTGAATCCCCCACTATCAACATCCTGGGGGTTACCATTGATCAGAAACTGAACTGGACTCGCCACATTAATACTGTGGCTACCGGGGCAGGTCAGAGGAATCCTGCGGAGAGTAACTCACCTCCTGACTCCCCAAAGCCTGTCTAATATTCGCAAGGCACAGGTCAGTGTAATGGAATACTCTCCACTTGCCTGGATGAGTGCAGCTCCAACAACACTCGAGAAGCTCAACACCATTGAGGACAAAAAAATCCCACTTGATTGCTCCCCTTCCACAAACATTCACTCCCTCCACCGCCGATGCACAGTGGCAGCTGTGTGTACCATCTACCAGATGCAATGCCACAACTCACCAAGGTTCCTTAGCACCTTCCAAACCCACGACCGTTACCATCTAGAAGGACCAGATACCTGGGAACACCACAACTTGGAAGTTCCCCTCCGACCCCTCACCATCCTGAATGGGAAAGATATTGCCGTTCCTCCACTGGGTCAAAATCCTGGAACTCCCTCCGTAACAGCACTGTCGGTGTACCTACTCCACATGGACTGCAGTGGACGAAGAAGGCAGCTCACAGACACCTTCTCGAGGACAATTAGGGGTGGGCAATATATGATGGTCTAGCCAGTGAAACCCACATCCCATGAATGGGTAAAAAAAACCCAAAGAAATTCGGAGGGAGATTAGACAGAGGGTTGTCGGTGGAAGGAATAACTGTGGGAATGTCTGAGGTAGAAAGCTCTGTACCTTACACTGAAAATGTGCTAACTATATAGAGTAAAGAAACAGGGGAATAACAGCAAAAAGTGCTGGAAAATCTCAGCAGGTCTGGCAGCATCTGTGGAGAGAGAAACAGAGTTAACGTTTCAAACCCAATGGGCTGGGTTCTCCGCCCCACCACGCTACCTTTCTGCCCCAACCGGCCGGCGGGATTCTCCGTTATGCCGGCCGGTCAATGGGGTTTCCCATTGTGGGGCAGCCCCACGCCGTCGGGAAACCCCCGGGCTGCCAGCAAAACGGAGAATCCCACCAGCGAAGAATCCCGGCCAATATGTCTCTCCTTCAAGGAAGATAGGAATGAGATGGGTTTTAAATTGTTGAGAAAGAGGAACCGGGGCAGCAGGGGCAAAAGAGATGGTCAGGGATAGGTTAGAAGGCAGGGGGAAGTAAATGGCAAAGAACCAAAGCAAAGGGAGTGGTAATGGTAGACTGACTTGGCCCAGATTAGGTGTGGATAGCAGAATAAAGGTCAGCGCTATCAGAAAGCTGCAAATTTCAATGATTCCAAAAAATATGGCAAGAGGCATTCCCCTACACATTTGGCCACTTTGCTGAGTTTGCACTGTGCCACTGTTGTTCACGGAGAGGAGTCTTTGTGTCAAAACATCAGGATTCCAGCAATGCACACATTAGGGATAGTCCCAGAAGTAAGACCACACGATTCCTCACTCTCCAGTCAGTGCTGACTGATCTTCATTTGCGTTAAACTGTTACCCACCTGTTAATCCTGTGATTGGACAATGGGAATCTCCAATTGAAACCCAGGTTGTATCAGTTCTTGAACTATTGGCAAATCTGGATCCCGTTATGGTCAAAACAGTCCCACCGGCCATGGATCCTGGTAAAGTAAAAGGACGATTTGATTTCAATGGGTAGTTAGTCATTGTGCTCTGCCAAGGGGCTAGGTTCTTCGTTGGTTACAGACAAGGGAATGTCCAGAGGACGCAGCTAGCTGGATGGCAGGCAAATTCACAAAATTACACCAGATATTGGGAGGAATTCCACTCGAGTAATGGTCTCTTCTTTTAGTCAGGATCCTCAGATTCACGGACTGTGGGTCATTCCCACTCAACATCTCAGGATATGTTCCAGGAGCAGAACTCACTTGGGTGTGGGGGGGGGGAGTATAATCAATAACTTGCAACATTATAAATGGATAACATGGTTTATACGCTCACCTGGATATCCAGCATTTACCTGTTAGTGGGCTGATGCCTAAAATGATTGGGGTTTTCTCAGGATTCCACTTATATCCACAATTCCCAGAACATTTACTGGGAATATCATTGATGAAAACCTCCACCTGTATTGAAGGAAAAGTCTGATGTTGCTACAGTATGGTTCAGTTTCCATGGAGCACGTTATATTCATGGTGTGAAACCGCACTTGTCCCGTTTTTTATAATAAGATATTGCAGGGTTGGCGCTGGAAGTGTTAAAGTGGAAACTGAGCTGGTCCAGGCGGAGATCGAGGAACCTCGAAACTGGTCAAGTTGCTGGATCTGATCTGATTGGCTCAACGAAAGTTACTATTACTGTCCTAATTAATCTAAAATAATCGTCCAATCACATCATTGCCACTTGATCAATAACTGGAGGCACAGTGGCTAGCACTGTTGCCTCACAGCATCAGGGACGCGGGTCCAATTCCGGCCTCAGGTGACTGTCTGTGTGGAGTCTGCACGTTCTCCCCGTGTCTGCGTGGGTTTCCTCCGGGTGCTCCGGTTTCCTCCCACAGTCCAAAGATGTGCAGGTTAGGTGGATTGGCCGTGATAAATTGCCCTTAGTGTCCAAAGATGTGCAGGTTAGATAGGGTTGTAGGGCAGGGGAGAGGGCCTAGTTAGATTGCTCTTTCGTAGGGTCTGTGCAGACTCGATGGGCCGAATGGCCTCTTTCAGCTCTGTCGGGATTTTATTCCAAAACCCTGGTGGCTGGGGTGATGGTCTTTGACAGCTGCAAATTAAAGTTACAGTCGACCAGATTGAGGCAGAAACAAAGTTGGGTAAATGCCCCCCACTGATACCCAACATCATCACTCTCCCTCCAACTCTGCCCCCCCACGCCCCCCCCCCCCCCAGACCAGGGCAAGGGGGAAAGACATCAACTTATCAAGGCTTCGATATTCCCTTTCTAGTGAAGAAGGTCTTTTGCTGTATCCAGTAACACAAATTCCCCACAATACTAAAATAACCTAATCACACCTCACCTTTGTAAAGGAATCCACCAGCCAGGCTCCCTGCTTTTGCTCATGGTCATTTGCATCAGCAGATGTGTTTGCAGGTTTGTTCAGGTGTGTTCATGTATGTGCAGGTGGGCCTAGGTGTGTGTACCTGTGTGAAGGTGTGCGGTGTGTACAGGTGTTGGAAAGAGTGTCCAGGTGTGTTTGGTGCATGCAGGTTTGCACAGGTGTGTGAAGATGTGTAGAAACGTGCCCAGGGGTGTGTAGATCTAATTTAGGTGTCAAAATGTTAAAGGGATTGGATAGCGTGACTGGAGAGAATGTGGGCGGGATTCTCCGAACCCCCCTCCCCCCACCGGGTAGGAGAATTGCCCGGGGGGGGGGGGGGGGGGGGGGGGGTGAATCCTGCCCCGCCGCTACAACGCCAGCTGCCGTATTCTCTGGCACCGGTTTTCGGGCGGGGGCGGCTGCGCTGGTCGGGGGCCGTTGCCAGTGCCCCCCCCCCCCCGGGAATTCTCCGGGCCCCGATGGGCTGAGCGGCCATCGGTTTCTGACCAGTCCCTCCGGCGTCGATTAAACATGGTCCCCAACATCGGGTATCGCTGTATGCGGACGACCTGCTGTTGTCTGTGGCGGACCCAGAAGGGGGAATGCCGGGGGTGATGGAGCTGTTAGCGGAATTTGGGGGCTTCTCGGGCTATAAGTTAAATTTAGGAAAGAGCAAGGTATTTGTAGTGCACCCAGGTGATCAGGACGAGGGAATTGGGAGGCTCCCTTTCAGGAGGACAGTGAAGAGTTTCAGATACCTGGGGGTGCAGGTGGCCAGGAGTTGGGGGACTCTCCATAAGCTTAATTTTACCAGGCTGGTGGAACAGATGGAGGAGGAATTTAAAAGGTGGGACATGGTGCCGCTATCGTTGGCGGGTAGAGTGCAGTCCGTCAAAATGACGGTTCTCCCAAGGTTCTTGTTCCTCTTCCAGTGTTTGCCCATCTTTATCCCTAGGGCCTTTTTTAGAAGGGTGACCAGCAGCATCATGAGCTTTGTTTGGGCGCATGGGACCCCGAGGGTGAAGAGGGTCTTCTTGGAGCGGGGTAGAGATGGGGGGGGCTGGCGTTACCCAATCTCTCGGGGTATTATTGGGCGGCCAATGTGTCGATGGTGCGCAAGTGGGTAATGGAGGGGGAGGGGGCAGCATGGAAACGGATGGGGAGGGCGTCCTGTGGAGATACAAGCCTGGGGACCCTGGTAACGGCGCCGTGGACGCTCCCTCCTACGAGGTATACCACGAGTCCTGTGGTGGCGGCTACCCTCAAGATTTGGGGGCAGTGGAGGCGACATAGGGGAGAAGTGGGGGGCTCGATGGAGGCTCCGTTAGAGGGGAACCATAGGTTCGTCCCGGGGAACATTGATGGGGGATTTCAGGGTTGGCACAGAGCGGGCATCAGACAGCTGAGGGAACTGTTTATTGATGGGAGGTTTGCGAGCCTGGGGGAGTTGGAGGAGAAATTTGGGCTCCCCCCGGGAAACATGTTTAGATATTTGCAGGTAAAGGCATTTGCGAGACGGCAGGTGGAGGGATTCCCTGCGCTCCCCGCGAGGGGGGTGAGTGACGGGGTGCTTTCGGGGGTCTGGGTCGGAGAGGGGAAGATATCTGATATCTACAAGGTTATGCAGGAGACGGAAGAGGCGTCAGTAGAGGAGCTGAAAGCTAAGTGGGAGGGGGAACTGGGGGAACAGATCGAAGACGGGACATGGGCTGATGCCCTGGAGAGGGTAAATTCTTCCTCCTCGTGTGCGCGGCTTAGCCTCATTCAATTCAAGGTGCTGCACCGGGCCCACATGACTGGGACGAGGATGAGTAGGTTCTTTGGGGGTGAAGTTAGGTGTGTCAGGTGCTCGGGGAGTCCAGCGAACCACGCCCATATGTTCTGGGCATGCCCGGCACTGGAGGAGTTCTGGAAGGGGGTGGCGAGGACGGTGTCGAGGGTGGTGGGATCCAGGGTCAAGCCAGGCTGGGGACTCGCGATCTTTGGGGTTGGGGTGGAGCCGGGAGTGCAGGAGGCGAAAGAGGCCGGTGTGCTGGCCTTTGCGTCCGTAGTAGCCCGGCGAAGGATTTTGCTACAATGGAAGGATGCGAGGCCCCCAAGCGTGGAGACCTGGATCAATGACATGGCGGGTTTCATTAAGCTAGAGAAGGTCAAATTCGCCCTGAGAGGATTGGTACAAGGGTTATAGAACATAGAACAGTACAGCACAGAACAGGCCCTTCGGCCCTCGATGTTGTGCCGAGCAATGAGCACCCTACTCAAACCCACGTATCCACCCTATACCCGTAACCCAACAACCCCCCCCCTTAACCTTACTTTTTAGGACACTATGGGCAATTTATCATGGCCAATCCACCTAACCCGCACATCTTTGGACTGTGGGAGGAAACCGGAGCACCCGGAGGAAACCCACGCAGACACGGGGAGGACGTGCAGACTCCGCACAGACAGTGACCCAGTCGGGAATCGAACCTGGGACCCTGGAGCTGTGAAGCATTTATGCTAACCACCATGCTACCGTTCTTTAGGCGGTGGCAACCTTTCCTCGACTTTTTGGCTCAATGATAAGGTACTGGGACAGTAGCAGCAGCAACCCGGGGGGGAGGGGGGTGGAGGAAGGGGGGGGGACGATGACTAGGTTTGTTTATTTAATTTTAATTTATTTTTAAGTTCTCTTGTTGGGGTTGGGGGGGTGGGTGGGGGGGGGGGGGATGTGATACATGCGTTGATACGGTCTGGGGGGTGTTACAGTTGTTATGGGTTATTTTGTTGCATTTCATTGTTTGTTGTTAAATTTTATATTTTCTGTAAAAAATTCCAATAAAAATTATTTTAAAAAAAAACATGGTCCCACACGGCGGGGCCTGGCTGATCGGCCAGCCGGAGCGGTCCTGGGGGGGGGGGGGGGGGATACGGCCCCGGGGGGGCCTGGCTGATCGGCCAGCCGGAGCGGTCCTGGGGGGGGGGGGGGGGGATACGGCCCCGGCGGGGCCTGGCTGATCGGCCAGCCGGAGCGGTCCTGGGGGGGGGATCCGGCCCCGGGGGGGGTCTGGCTGATCGGCCAGCCGGAGCGGCCCTGGGGGGGGGATCCGGCCCCGGGGGGGCCTGGCTGATCAGCCAGCTGGAGCGGCCCTGGGTGGGGGGGGGGGGGGGGGGGGGGGGGGGGGGGATCTGGCCCGGGGGGGCCTGGCTGATCAGCCAGCTGGAGCGGCCCTGGGGGGGGGGGGGGGGGTCTGGCCCCGGGGGGGCCTCGCTGATCGGCCAGCCGGAGCGGCCCTGGGGGGGAGGGGAATCCGGCCCCGGGGGGGGTCTGGCTGATCGGCCAGCCGGAGCGGTCCTGGGGGGGGGGATCCGGCCCCGGGGGGGGTCTGGCTGATCGGCCAGCCGGAGCGGCCCTGGGGGGGAGGGGAATCCGGCCCCGGGGAGGGGCCTGGCTGATCGGCCAGCCGGAGCGGCCCTGGGGGGGGGGGATCCGGCCCCAGCGGGGGCCCCACAGTGGCCTGGCCCACAGATCTGCGGGTGGGCCTGTGCCGTAGGGGTACCCCTTGCTTCCACACCGGCCTCTGTAGGGCTCCTGCATGGCCACCGCAGAGAAGACAACCCCCCCCCCCGCGCATGTGCTAGAATATGCCGGCCAGTCTGCACATATGTGCGAAAACACGCCAGCGGTTCTGCGCCGGTTGGTGCGTGCCAACTCCTCCGGTGCCAGCCTAGCCCCCGGAAGTGCCGCACCTTCCGGACGGCCCGACGATGGAGTGGTTTACGTCGCTTTTTACACCAGCATCGGGCCATCGCTGGAATTCGGGAGAATCCCGACCATTATTTCTACTGGTGGATGGGGGTAGAAGTCCAGAATAAAGGGGAGAATAAGCTGAATATTATGGTCAGGTTGTTGAGGGACAATGTCAGGAAGCACTTCACACAAATGGTGGGGGAGGGGGGGGGGGGGGGGGAAATTCTGGAACACTCTCCCCCAAAAAGCTGTGGATTCCGGGGGCCTACTGGAGCTATCAAGGCTGAGATTGCTGGACTATTGCTGAAAATGAAATGAAAATCACTTATTGTCACGAGTAGGCTTCAATGAAGTTACTGTGAAAAGCCCCTAGTCCCCCCATTCCGGCGCCTGTCCGGGGAGGCTGGTACGGGAATCAAACCGTGCTGCTGGCCTGCTTGGTCTGCTTTAAAAGCCAGCGATTTAGCCTGGTGAGCTAAACCAGCCTGGGTGAGGGGAGTGAGGTAAGGGGAGTAAAGGCAGGTAAATGGAATTGACATGTAGATCAGACATGACTGAGCAAACTGGGGAGCAGAGAAGCCTCTTCCTGTTCCTGTGTGTGTGTAAGTGCGTGAGAGAGGGTGTGTGTGTCTGTGTGTGTGTGAAGAGGGTGTGTGTGTGTGAGAGGGTGTGAGAGAGGGTATGAGAGAGGGTGTGTATGAGAGAGGGTGTGTGTGTGAGAGGGTGTGAGAGAGGGTATGAGAGAGGGTGTGTATGAGAGAGGGTGTGTGTGTGTGTGACAGGGTGTGTGAGTGAAGAGGGTGTGTGTGTGTGAGAGGGTGTGTGTGTGGGTATGAGAGGATGTGTGTGTGAGTGTGTAAGTGCGTGAGTGAGGGTGTGTATGAGAGAGGGTGTGTGTGTGTGGGAAGAGGGTGTGTGTGTCTGTGTGTGTGTGAAGAGGGTGTGTGTGTGTGAGAGGGTGTGAGAGTGTGCGTGTGAGAGTGTGTGTGAGAGAGAGAGAGTGTGTGTGTGAGAGAGGGTGTGAGAGTGTGTGTGTGAGAGAGGATGTGTGAGAGAGAGGGTGAGTGTGTGTGAGAGTGTGTGTGTGAGAGAGAGGGTGAGTGTGTGTGTGTGAGAGAGAGTGTGTGTGAAAGAGAGAGGGAGTGTGTGTGAGAGAGGGTGAGTGTGTGTGTGAGAGAGAGTGAGTGTGTGTGAGAGTGTGTGTGTGAGAGAGAGGGTGTGTGAAAGAGAGAGGGTGAGTGTGTGTGAGTGTGTGTGTGAGAGAGAGGGTGAGTGTGTGTGTGAGAGAGAGTGTGTGTGAAAGAGAGAGGGAGTGTGTGTGAGAGAGAGGGTGAGTGTGTGTGTGAGAGAGAGTGTGTGTGAGAGAGAGGGTGAGTGTGTGTGAAAGTGGGTGTGTGAGTGTGTGAGGGAGGGTGAGTGTGTGTGAGAGGGGTGTGTGAGAGTGTGTGTGTGAGTGTGTGTGTGTGAGAGAATGTGTGAGAGTGTGTGTGTGAGGGAGGGTGAGTGTGTGTGTGTGAGAGAATGTGTGTGTGTGAGTGAGAGAGGGTGAGTGTGTGTGTGAGGGAGAGTGTGTGTGTGTGAGTGTGTGTGTGTGTGAGGGAGAGTGTGTGTGTGTGTGAGAGGGAGAGTGTGTGTGTGAGTGTGTGTGTGTGAGAGAGGGTGAGTCTGTGTGTGAGAGAGAGTATGTGTGTGAGAGAGGGTGAGTGTGTGTGTGAGAGAGTGTGTGTGTGTGTGTGTGTGTGTGTGTGAGAGGGTGAGTGTGTGTGTGAGAGAGAGTGTGTGTGTGAGAGAGGGTGAGTGTGTGTGTGTGAGTGTGTGTGTGTGTGAGGGAGTGTGTGCATGTGTGAGGGAGGGTGAGTGTGTGAGAGAGAGGGTGAGTGTGTGTGTGTGTGAGGGCGTGTGTGCGTGTGTGAGGGAGAGTGTGTGTGTGAGAGAGGCTGTGTGTGTGTTTGTGTGAGAGAGAGGGTGAGTGTGTGTGTGAGAGAGAGGGTGAGTCTGTGTGTGTGAGAGAGGGTGAGTGTGTGTGTGAGAGAGTGTGTGTGAGAGAGAGTGAGTGTGTGTGAGAGAGGGTGAGTGTGTGTGTGAGAGAGGGTGAATGTGTGTGTGAGAGAAAGTGAGTGTGTGTGAGAGAGGGTGAGTGTGTGTGTGTGTGAGGGAGAGAGTGTGTGTGTGTGTGTGAGGGAGAGTGTGTGTGTGTGAGTGTGTGTGTGTGAGAGAGAGGGTGAGTGCAGTGTGTGTGTCTGTGTGTGTGTGAGAGAGAGGGTAAGTGTGTGTGTGTGTGAGAGAGGGTGAGTGTGTGTGTGTGAGACGGGGTGTGTGTGTGAGAGAGAGAGAGGGTGAGTGTGTGTGAGAGAGAGAGGGTGTGTGCGAGAGAGAGAGGGTGAGTGTGTGTGTGTGTGAGACGGGGTGTGTGTGTGAGAGAGAGAGGGTGAGTGTGTGTGAGCGAGAGGGTGAGTGTGTGTGAGAGAGAGAGAGGGTGTGTGTGAGAGAGAGAGGGTGAGTGTGTGTGTGTGTGAGCGAGAGGGTGAGTGTGTGTGTGTGAGGGAGAGTGTGAGTGTGTGTGTGTGTGCGGGAGAGAGGGTGAGTGTGTGTGTGTGTGTGAGGGAGAGTGTAAGTGTGTGTGTGTGTGAGAGAGAGGGTATAGAGTGCAGGTATAGTTGCAGACAAGGTCAGAGTGGAACGTGTATACATGTACCTGGGGCTGTTTGTGTGGTGTCCGGAACATGTCTCCAGTCAGGCGTTGACTCAACCATCCCCCTTGCTGCTCATCGTGGGCAGTTACTGTGACATTGACTCCACGGACATTCGAATCATTAACCTGCACAACACAAAATCATCAGGTGTTTTAAAACCTGCAACTTGACAGCTCGAAAATCACATTGCCGTATATTTAATTTTCCTTCCTATGTCCCACGAGCAATTGTTATTTACGGGAGCTCCTTTATTAATTCCTTCACAGGATATGTGCGTAGCTGGCTGGGCCAGCATTGTTGCCCATCTCTAATTGCCCTTGAGATGGTGGTGGTGAGCTGACTTCTTGAGCCACTGGAGTTCCTGAGGTGCAGGTACACCCACTGTGCTGTTAGAGAGGGAGTCCCAGGATTTTGACCCATTGACAGTGAAGGAGCGGCGATATATTTCCAAGTTGGGGCGGTGAGTGAGTTGGAAGGGAACCTCCAGATGGTGGGGTTCCCAGGTATCTGCTGCTCTTGCCCTTTGAGAGGGTAGAGATCACGGCATTCGGATATGGAGCTGAAACAACGCATTGAAACCACTTGAGGTTGATGTTAAACAGAACGAAAGTCTGGCTCTTGTAGAGAAGCAGCAGCATATTGCAGAAAAGCTATTTTTCAATTCCTGTTCCATCTGCTGCTTCCATTACATTTGTTCAAACCAACAGGGTCAGCAGCCAAGTCAAACTGGGTTGGGATTTTGACCAAGGGCATTGTTTTATTTCCCGAGTCTCTGACCTGTAAGGAAGGCTGATTTCCTGCATTGCTGAGCCACTTCACTCTCCACTGGCAGCCAGAGCACTTCCCTGATTTTGTCACAGAAACGGTCCCAATCTCTGGGATGGTTTGTAAGACATATTGCATTTCTGAGGCTGTAGAATTAACTGGCAAACCTTCAAAAATAAAAATATAATCACAGTAAACATCGACTGTAATCACCACATCTTGCAGCACACAAGGAGGCCATTCAGCCTGTTCCTGTCTGTGCTGGCTCTTTGAAGCAGATATTAAATCATCTGACTTATTGTCACTTATCTCCTTATTTATTCCATCAAGATCTCTTGTGACCTTGAACACAGAACATAGAATCATAGAATTTACAGTACAGGAGGTCATTTGGCCCATCGAGTCTGCACCGGCCCTTGGAAAGAACATCCTACTTCAGCCTACCCTTCCATCTTATCCCCGTAACCCAGTAACCCCACCTAACCTTTTTTGGACACTGAGGGCAATTTATCATGGCCAATCCACCTAACCAGTACATCTTTGGACTGTGGGAGGAAACCGGAGCACCCGGAGGAAACCCACGCAGACACGGGGAGAGCTGCATACTCCGCACAGACAGTGACCCAAGCCGGGAATCGAACCTGGGATCCTGGAGCTGTGAAGAAACTGTCTAACCACTGTGCTACCGTGCTGCCCATCCATTAAATCTCCCCCGAACTTTCTCGGCCCCAGAGAGAACAATCCCGTGTGCAGCAGCTTTCCGATTCAGGAATATAGAGTCAGAATTCTCTCTCAAGGTTCTACCAGGCTCCTGCATTCGGAGAGAGGAGTGGGGAACGGGGGAAGTGTCTGAGAACATTCTGGAAACAGTGGAGATGATGCAGTGAAAGGGTCTTCCACCAATTATCCTTCTGCCCTCCCCACTGAAGGGGGGATGGAGTGATATCAGGAGCTGTGGTGTGGGGTAGTAGCTGGGCCAGGGCAAGGGACTCAGTCACACTGTGGCACATTCCTCGCACTCAGGGGGAAATGAGGGGTCTTCAGACTAATACGCAAGAGCTAATTATAATGGATTGGATTGGATTTGTTTATTGTCATGTGTACCGAGGTACAGTGAAAAGTATTTTTATGCGAGCAGCTCATCAGGTCATTGTGTGCCCGGGTTATGGGCTCAAACCTCTGGGGTGGGTGCCAGACTGACAACTTTCTGGTTTCAGTGCGAGAGTGCTACCCACTGTGCCAGCCTGATGCAGATATCTGGACTTTGAGTCGGTGAGAAGGAAGTTACATTGAACTGTACAAAGCTAACATAAGCGCTGTTCGCTGCACTGAAATTAACATTAATAAATTCCGATAACTTGGACTTAAAGTGAAGTTTAATCCCAAGAACTACAAGGCATTGTGCAACAGAACACATTCATGTCGAGAGGGCTAGAATACAAGGCTGTATAAGGCTCTGGTCAGACCCCATTTGGAGTATTGTGAGCAGTTTTGGGCCCCATATCGAAGGAAGGATGTGCTGGGGCCTTGGAAAGGGTCCAGAGGAGGTTCACTAGAATGATCCCTGGAATTAAGAACTTGTAGAGAAATGGTTGAGGACTCTGGGTCTGTACTCCGAGTTTAGAAGGATAAGGGGGAATCTTACTGAAACTTACAGGATACTGCGAGGCCTGGATAGAGTGGACATGGAGAGGATGCTTCCACTAGTAGGAAAAATTAAAACACAAGGCCACAGCCTCAGACTAAAGGGACGATCCTTTAAAACAGAGATGAGGAGGAATTTCTTCAGCCAGCGGGTGGTGAATCTGTGGAACTCTTTGCCGCAGAAGGCTGTGGAGGCCAAATCACTGAATGTCTTTAAGACAGAGATAGATAGGTTCTTGATTAATAAGGGGATCAGGGATTATGGGGAGAAGGCAGGAGAATGGGGATGAGAAAAATATCAGCCATGATTGAATGGTGGAGCAGACTCGATGGGCCGAGTGGCCTAATTCTGCTCCTATGTCTTATGGTCTTCAGCTGACAATATAACTATAAGATACATCACCCAATGTGAATCAGAGAATTGATTACATGGACCGTTTGTGTTCAATTCTCCGGAGGTTAACTGGAAAAATCTAGAGTGTTCCTGTCAAGCGAGACTTCACTCAGAGCAGAATCTGCTGAGATTTACCTCTGTGAGGAGAGACTTTTCCAGAAAGCAAACAGTTTGAGAGGAGATTTCTAAAGAAAGCCCCTTGGCAGTTTCAGCTTTGCTGCTTACCTTTCAAAGATTTTCCAAATATCTCAAGGTCAAAGGTTCCGGTGATTGGGGGTGAAGCAGCCTCTATTCTCTGAACTCTTATCACAGTTCCCTCAGGCCACGTGCTGCCTCTGTGAACCACCTGGTCTTTTGTGCCATTGGACTCAGCCTGAACAACCAGAACAAACACTCATCACAAATGTTACCCTCTACAAACAGGCATTTCACTTTCAATTCTGGCCACCCTATTATCGGAAGGATATTGTGAAACTAGAAAGAGTGCAGAAGAGATTGACGAGGATGCTCCCAGGACTTGATGGTCTGAGTTATAAGGAGAGGCTGGATAGACTAGGAGTTCTTTCCCTGGAGCGTAGGAGGCCGAGGGGTGATCTTATAGAGGTCTATAAAATAATGAGGAGCAGAGATAAGGTAGATAGTCAACATCTTCTCCCAAAGGTAGAGGAGTCTAGAACTAAAGGGCACAAGTTTATGGTGAGAGGGGAGAGATACAAAAGAGACCAGAGGGGAAATGTTTTCACACAGAGGGTGGTGAGCAGCGGGTAACATTTATTTCTTTAAAAAGCAGTTAGACAGTTACATGGGCAGGGTGGGTATAGAGGGATATGGGCCAAATGCAGCCAAGTGGGACTAGCTCAGTGATAGAAACTGGGCAGCATGGACAAGCTGGGCCGAAGGGCCTGTTTCCAAGCTGTAAACATCTATGACTGTATGGCTCTAATTCCTTCTCTCAACCTCCCGCTGTACGTCAATGGGATTCAGACAGGAAAGTCCCAGAGAAAACACAGACCTTTACACCAACCCTCTGACTGTGTTGCGGACCTGCTGAAGATGTCAAGGGAGATTGGTCCGACACTGGGGAAATTCTGTCTCGCAGCGTGTCCAAAGGTTCGGGAACATGTCACAGCCAACTTCCCAGCAACCCCACTGAACATCAGGCACCAGAGAAAGCCCAAAAGTCCTTTGCACTGTAATCTTGTCCCAAAGCTGTGCTTTAAAATTGAAATGAAATGAAATGAAAATCGCTTATTGTCACAAGTAGGCTTCAAATGAAGTTACTGTGAAAAGCCCCTAGTCGCCACATTCCGGTGCCTGTTCGGGGAGGCTGGTACGGGAAACTAATTCCACTTTCACAACTTACCGGCCTGATTCACCACAGTTTGCAACAGACTAGTCTGTTACTGTAGCATTTAAAACACGTTCTTACACAAATAGAAAGTTCAATGTAAGGTTTGAGGTGATGTATGATGCGGTATTAGTTGTATCTGGGCCTTACTAAAGCTGTATCTAGAGCTATAGGAATAATGGAAGATGGGGTTTAGGAGAAGGCCATTCGGCCCTTCGAGCCTGCTCTGCTGTACTCAATAAGATCGCGGCTGATTGTGTGGCAGTCTCGCTCCACCTTCCCGACTGTTCCACATCAGCCCCGATTCCCCCGGTTCCCTCCTGTGCTCGGTTTCTGTCTCCAAACAGGAGAGGGTGAAGAATGATTGGACAAAGTCCTGTGAAATTCCTGAAGTTCAGAAGGGTGGGGCATCGGGAAGGATTGTCCATTCGGGAAGATTACTCTGGGCAGAGGAACAGAAAAGGGGGAAGGTGTATGAAGAATCCTGATTGAGGGGTTTACAGATTTAATGAGCAAGAGGAATTGGAGAAGCAGGAGTGTGATTGAAAATAGGAAACGCATCAAGGAAGGGATAGACTTTTGGCAGGAGGAGATGGGAGAACAGAAACCCATAGCAGGATAAAAATCAAGGATGGGTACACACGGTGAGAAATAGGAGACGGGACGTTTTTCCAGAATTACAGAAAGGTGCAAAGTTTGGAAGGGTAGAATCGATGGGCCAATGGGCTTCTGCTGCTCAAATTCTGACCGCATGTTGGTTGGAGCTCAGGTTGCCAATCCTCCAGGACTGGCCTGGAGTCTCCCAGATTGAAGCCAATCCTCCAGGACTGGCCTGGAGTCTCCCAGATTGAAGGCCAATCCTCCAGGTGATGCGGCAGGGGGGAAAGTGCTGGGGTGGAGGGGGGGGAGAAGAGTGATGGGGCAGGGGGAGAGTGCGGGGGTGGAGGGGGGGAGGAGAGTGATGGGGCGGGGGGGAGAGTACGGGGGTGGAGGGGGGGAGGGGGGAGGGGGGGAGAAGAGTGATGGGGCAGGGGGAGAGTGCTGGGGTGGAGGGGGGGAGGGTGGAGGGGGGGAGAAGAGTGATGGGGTGGGGGGGAGTGCTGGGGTGGAGGGGGGAGAAAAGTGATGGGGCGGGGGGGGGAGAGTGCTGGGGTGGAGGGGGGGGAGAAGAGTGATGGGGCGGGGGGAGAGTGCTGGGGTGGAGGGGGGAGAGAGTGCTGGGGTGGAGGGGGGGAGAAGAGTGATGTGGCGGGGGAGAGTGCAGGGGGGAGGGGGAGAGTGATGGGGCGGGGGGGAGAGTGTGGGGGTGGAGGGGGGAGAAGAGTGATGGCGGGGGAGAGTGCGGTGTGGAGGGGGAGAAGATGATGTGGCGGGGGAGAGTGCGGGGGAGGGGGGGAGAGTGATG